>NW_020174149.1:2764233-2910328 GCF_003031525.2 Neophocaena asiaeorientalis asiaeorientalis | reverse complement strand
AGCGGCCATGGCTCACGGGCCCAGCCGCTCCGCGGCATGTGGGATCTTCCCGGACCGGGGCACGAACCCGTGTCCCCTGCATCCAGGGAAGCCCTTGTTTTTTAGAATCTTGCTGGCTTTACCTTAGCCTGGGTTTATTTCATGATTAAAGCCAAAAATAAAGCAACACAAGTTAGTGTACAGGTAAATAAGTTAGTTCTTTCCTCTCCCATAAAAAGCCACACCAATTTATACATACTCCCAGGTAGTTCTTTTTACCTTAGTAATCTTCAGAAATTTCAATCACATCAAATTCTATTGATATATACTTCCACCAGCAATGCGTGAGAACATCTGTTAGTCTCTCTCCTCTTCAAAAGTTGGACCTACTGTATAGCACAGGGAACTCTGCTCAATACTCTGTAATAACCTAAATGGGAAAAGAATTTGAAACGGGATACATGTATATGTATAACTGAATCTGTGTACACCTGAAACTAACACAACATTGTTAATCAACTATACTCCGATATAAAATAAAAAATTTTTAAATGTACTATCAAACTTTTTTGATCTGTCAATCTAATAGGTGAAAATAGTATCTCATAGTTTAAATTTTTGATATTTATATTGTGTGTGAGGTTGAATGTCTTGATATATATGTTTAAGAACGATCTGAATTTCCTTTTCTGTGAATTATCTGTTCATGATCTTTGCCCACTTTATGGTTGGTCTTTTTCTTATCAATTTGCAGGTACTCTTCATATATTAAGGAAGTTAGCTTTTTGTCTGTTATACAAGTTGCAAATATTTTCCTCAGTTCATGCCACTTTCTTTCCTTCATGTATATATTATCCTCAACCAAATGGTAAATTCCTTCCATAAAAGGACATTTCTTTTATATAAACCCAGGACAGTGCTTTTCAAATCTTCCAACTACATACAGCAGCAAAATTTAAAAGAGGGGAAACCAGCCTTTTGCGGGGGGTGGTCAAGGGTGAAAATGAATTATTACTGCGGTACCTATTTGGGTTGACTGCCCAATCCTATTTCACATGATTACAGCAAGTACAAGCAAGTTCTAGTAACATGGTATAGTTTGCTGAACAGGGGAGGGATGGGTGCTGGATGAATCTGTTTCCTGTGGTCTGGGCTGGTGCAGGGAACATTTAGGAACTGCTGGTGGCCATCTATTACGAGGACTAGGAAGTGGTCCTCTACAGCATAAGAAGACGTGAAGCAAATGCACAGTGAAGAGTAAAGAGAAGAGATGAAGTGTATCCTGCTGGCACTGGAGTCCCAGAGTCTGAACCCTTGGATTCCTTTAGGCACTCCTGCATCTTTACAGTATATCTCACTTTTTGTTCATACCAGTTAGAATGGATTTCTATTACTTACAGCCAAAAGTGGCCTACTTACTACAACTATCATCTACTCAAATCATTTCATAAAGGAACATTTTAACACCAAAGCCTCAGGAGGGATAGAACCTCAAATTTTAAAAAAAGGTTTCTGTTTAATGACAGCTGTGTGCCAGGAACAAATCTAAGTTCTTGGCATATACTGTTAAACAAGAGAAAAAAATCACTGTTCTAATGGACCTTGCATTATAGTGAGAGTATACAGATAATAAAATAAAAATACAATTTCAGATATGATAAACAGTTTGCAGAAAAAAATTTAAGTAATGGGATACAGGGAAATGAGGATGGTGCCATTCTGACAGGGTGATTAGATAATAATGCTCACCTGAGAACGTAATTGAACTGAAACCTGAAATGATGAGGAGCCAGCTGTGTCATGCTTTAGGATGAGAATTCCAGGCAGAGGGAACAGACCTAAGTCAGGAACAAGCCATGACATTTCTGAGGGAAAAAAAGAAGGGCAGTGTAGGTGGAATATAGCGAACAAGGGGGAATGATAAAGAAGTGGTAATGGACTAATTGATCTAAGAGGAAAAAGTGTAAGTTGGTAAAGTAAGTAGGAATCAGACCATGTATAGGAACTAGTAGGCAGAGGAAAGGATTTGAAAATAACTTCAGCTTTATGAAAAACTCACTACATTGTCTTTAATTCTCATTTTGCTTTGCATCAGTGATAACTTTACAGACCTTTAGAAACTACTACCCAAGTATTGAACACAATGTTGAGGTTAGCTAGGAATGAGCATTTCCTAAGCAGAAAATATCTCTTCTGGAGGACTATGAAATGTTTTAAGAAAAAAATGCAAAGCCATCTTAAAAAAGAAGAAACTAGGAAAGATGGTAGAAACTACTTCAAATTCTGTACTACTTATTATACTGTGAATGAATACTATGATCAAGATTGCACAAAGGTCTTAAAGAAGAACTTAAAAACTTAAGTCCTTTCTAAACTACTATAAAAATAACATCCTTTGCTGAGTTCACTATTATTGAATTGGACGTTAACAAAGTTAAATATTGTCAGAAGAGAAAACTGGAAACTAGACTTCTTTGACTTTATTATACCTCTTGAGAATAGCTACAGCTTAATGGTCAACGAAGTTGTGGGTTTCGATCTTATCTCTATTACTATGATAAAGGAAGAACTTCCCCTATGTGATAAAAATTAGGTACAAAGGATGCTTCAATATCTTTTCCTCTGAAAGCTTTTTAAATTAGGAGAACAATCAGCTTTAAGAGGTTTGGATACAGTACAGCTCACATAAGATGGTGTTCTCTCCAGATCTTTCCGGACAACTAATATCTATATACGCAAAGCAAGTAATTAAACCTGCACTGCTTCTAAGATTAATATCAGTAAAGTCAGATCTTTGAAAGCTCTAATGTATTCATGAATCTCATCTTTCACTATGTTAGATATTTAGTTAGCTCACGTAACCAAAAAGTAGACTGTTAATAACACAATCTATAAAGAGAGGTACTTTTTGAGTGTGGTGTGAGTTAAAGAAATAAAAGTCATTTAGACACCTTGATCAAGACTTGATTCTGAGGGCATCCTCCTCAACACATTTGCAGCAGTTTGGCAGTGCTCAGGGATGATTAGTAGCGGTGTATGGGAGGGAGGGATACGGTCAACCTAAATTGTAAAGTCTCCCCCCAGTGGTCTCACATACAAATAACAGGAAGAGTTGGGAAATGATCGCAGCTTCTGTGAGACTGACCAAAAGTAATCTATGCAGAATCCGGTAACTACAATGAAGAAATCAAATCTTTAATTCAATACTAGCACCATATCAGTGAAGAGACCTCGTATGCTTTTCTGCTCTTATGATATCATAAATGTGAACACTATTTTTGGAAGGAAAGAATCTATAGGTTCTTTTCTCTCAGTACAATTTTTTAGGAATAATCTAATGATATCCTCAGCCCAGTATTTGTTTTATCTAATGGGCAGGTGTTCATTCCTCCAGAAATAAATACAAGCACATCCCTTGCAAGTTAACTACATCTACCTGAAGTGATGTTCTGATACAAATTTAGTCACTTACCAAATGAACCACCTTGTTAAAGAAAAGTATAACCAGTGCTAAAAACCTAATGTCTAATTTGCAAGACACTCTTTTTAAAAAACCACCTAGAACTAGGTAATTTATAATACAGCGAGTGACATAAAAAGTACAAATGGCTCCTCTTCCCTCTTTTAATATTTATTTTCTTGGTGTTTTTATAATTAGGTAGCCTTTGACCGGCACTAACCCTGTATTATTTGTAACTTGTAATAATTTTCTGATGTTACTTTTAACAAAGCTTGGATGTCAAAAAAGTGAAGGGCATTTAATTAAAATCTCAGTTGTCTTCTGCTCACCATCTATTATTAAATGGTAAAGTATATAAAGGGATGGTAAATACTCAAACAACTTCAGTTTTAAAAGCAGAATATAGATAACATACACGGAGTCTCACAATTATGATTTTCTTGGTTATCCCAAGCTAAAAAGAGGGGGTGGGGGGAGGAGGAAGAGAAGCAGGCTGTGTAGTCTTCTGGAACAATTTCAGCCTTAAATGAGACTCAGGAAAAATGCAAACTGCTCCCATCAATGTTTAAGAAAAATATGATTCGTTTAAAAAAAAAAATCCAACAGTTGGCCTACAGAACAACAAAAAATGACGCTTATATAGAGCTACCAGACTTGCTTAAGCCCCTAATTTTTCTAGTGTTTATTTAATTTAGAACGTGAAAAAATTCAGTTTGAAATTCCAAGTGGAAAAGCAACTGAGTGGCATCAATTAGAAAATGACACACACAGACATCCCGGAATCGTTTTTGTTTTTTTGCATAAAAATATTTAGTGTGCAATCTCTATAGGACAAAAACAGAGCTATTAAAAATGTTGTCACTTGTATATTATGTAACCCTAGTCTAAACTAAAAGAAGCATAGACCTTAAAGAGTAATACATTGTGCAAACGTCTATTTAAACATGAATTTAAATACATGATAGATTTCAGATACAGATGACCCCAAAAATGACACAATCCACAAAAGTTCTTTGTTTACTGTAATCAGGCCTCAGAAGACATGACTATAATCAGGCCTAATACAATAATACCGTGAGGTCTGTTGTTACACCTGCGTACTGCAACTACCTCCGCATTGGTTAACAGCGTGTTACCTCTCCTAAAATATTCGGCATACGGAAGTTTCCCAACGACCATCTGAAAGATTTCACTGGAAGGAATGGCTGCTAAACCATACTCCCATTGAAGAGCGATTTTAACGCACCTCCACTGTTCCGAGCCATATAACAAGAAGACCAAGTCAGGAAGCACAAAGTAAAATTCCAACCATCCCCAAAGGCATGGAAAAAGAGTAAAACGTGGCTAGCTTGACCTTAACCGGCTGTTTATAAGTAATGCGGAGAATTTTCTGAGCTTCCCCATCAGTCTTCAATTACCTTCCTCGCCTGCCCCCACCCCCCTTTTACGTGCCCCAACGGATGGAAGTTGAATGGATGTAATCTCGAGCCGTAATCCAAGGAACTGGGGAGATTGAGCCTAAAACTCCCAAGAAAGTGTTAAAAAGTCCTTCTGCCAAAACACCCACCAACCAATCCACATCCTGTCATCACGCCGACCGTGAGATCCCTCCATCGACTCACTCCTAGCCCTCCACCCCGCCAAAAAAGCCAAAAAATCCCCCCCCCCCCAAAAAAGCCAAAAAAAAAAAAAAAAAACCCCAAAAAAACCACAAACAAAAAAAGCCAGCACCTTCCTGGTTCCAGACCAACGTACTCAGAATCGGAAAGCACTGCCTCAGCCGCAAACGCCTCCGGAGCAGCGTATGCTCGGCCCAAAACCACTCTGGCCAAACAACTGGAGTCTCGTGCCTCGGAAGTGGCAGCAGAACTCGCCGAAAGCCTCCTCCCCCAAGAACTCGGAGCTCGAGAGGCAGCCAGAGGCCGGCGGAGTCGCCCCCACTGGGCACCGACTCCGAAGGTGTCAGTCACGGCAACCGCCGTCTCGCCGCCTCTCCTGGGTCTCCCCGGTCCTGGCCCCGAGCCGCGCCCGCGAGAGGGTCACCAGACCCAATCCGCGCCAGGTCTTCCAGACCGAAATTGCCGTTGTCATTCAGCATTTATTGATGAGCAAGATACTCCCCCCTGGGCGTTTTCGAAAGAGGCTCCTCCCGGCCCTTACCAAGAGTTACGTTCTAAGAGCCCACTAGTCGTGGGGCACAAAGGATAAACAGACCTCGAAAAAAAGCCTCTGAAAATCTCCCCCCTCCCCCTTCACACTCACACCCCTGGTTCTGACGTGTATTCGTCAGGTTCTATAGCTCTGACGATGTCCTTCACGAATTTTCTCCCGAAGGCCCAACCCGGCTGATTCACACGCTAGGAAATGGATGGACACTACTAGCTCTTTTCATAGCCCTGGGTCTCCCGTGGAACTCCCGGGGCCGGCTTTGCTGGACACTCCCAGGACACCAGTTGTTCAGATCCTCCCAAACATCTGGCCTTCTCATACTTCGGAAGTGGGGACTGCCATCCTTTCCACCTCGACTCTGCCGAGAGCTTGGTGACCTGGGATGAGTGACTAGGTGTATAGATGATACGTTTTGACAGGAGCGCAGATTTAATTTTTCAGTTGAAAGAAACTGAGCAATGCAGTGCAGCAGAGGCTCTGGCTAAAACACAGCAAGACAATCAGAGAACTTTTGATTCCCTTAACATCTACCTAATCCCAAGAGATCTGTGACCCCTCAGACCTGTGATGGGGGCTTTTAGCAAAGCTGTTCTTCTGAAAACTGAAGAAACTATGAATGTGTTCTTTACATTTTACAAAATGTATACTGCAGTCTTTTCAAACCGTGAATGTAGAAAGTGCAAGTAAAACTTGACATGGGAGGAACATCACGTCAGGTGGCTTCCTCTATGCAGCCTTTCCTGGCTTCTCTTGGGCACAGTTCTGCATAAACCAGGCATTTGATAAATGTTTGCAACATGGCCCTTTGGATTCAGAGACGGAGTTTCAAGCTGTACTGTGTCCGTCCCCCCCACAGCCCCCGGCCACCCAATCTCTGTGAGTGTGGTTAGCACAGAAGGGAGGGAGAGAATACTTTGGGTGAGGTGTATTAAGAAGGCCCAGCCCCCAGAACAGTGATTTTTCTCTTCGCCTCAACCAAGCATCAAAGATTAATTTACTTTTCCGTTAGGATCATTAATTTTGCAAACCAACATGCAGGGGGAGTTTGTAGCCTATTAATTTAGAACCTTCTTTCCTGGAACAGCAAACCTGAGGAAGGGAAATTGGAAGCATTTAAGGACACCTGAATGTACTAAGGGAAACAGTAACTGTGGACACATGTTGAGCCCCACCCCCCCTTGTAGTCAGGCCAGCTGGATGAAATGAAGTAGCGAGTGCCCCATGCCCAAGAGTGAGGCAAGGCGAATGCAGAAGGGAAGAATGACGTTTCTCCTCTCAGAGAATCAGCAAAACTTTCAGGTCTTCCTTTTCCTCCTCCTTGCTTCCCAGACCCATTGGCTTCCCACGGGAGACCCGATGGCTCATCCCTGCTGCACCCTACCCAGACCTGCCGACTTCGATTCTCTTCTTCCTTCTGACACTCAACCTCAGGACACCCCCTCCTACCCAGGGAGTGCCCTGAGCTCCTCTGAGGGAGAGGGGATGAGTGTCATTTCTGGTGTGTTCCTGATCCCTCACAGTACACTTTTATTTTCTCGAGGGTCTTCTGGAAGCAAGGTACTAACCTTCTACTCCACCCCCAGTCCCTGAAAATAGGATGAAGTTTACTGAGGAAGCTTTGGGGAGGGAGAGATAGGGGAGTCTCTGCCCCTCAAATCACAACACGTAGTCCTCCCTGACTTACAGCTGGGACCAGTCCTAGCCAACTCCCTTATCCCTGTATGTACCAGGGACCCAGCATTTGGGGGCAGGAATATAGGAACAATTACCTTTCATTTACAGTTCCAAGTCTGTTCTTTAATTAATGACAGCTATTACATGGAGACTTACCATGCTTGTAAGACTCAGACTCATCCTCAGAGCCAGAAAAAAATGGTATTGCTCCACACCTGCCTTCAATTGCTTGTTTTCAGGATGCTCTTGGCAGTGAAGTTTCTCTTTCAGTGCCTATATTTTATCAAATACAATATATTATAAAACACTACCTTTTATAAACAATAGTGCCACTTTATGACATTCTGCCCTTCCTCTAAACTTTAAAGGTGGGACATGCCAGAATAAATTTAAAGTGATCTAATATGAACTTTGGAATTCTCATCATTGCTTGCCAGCCCACCTTTCTGAGAGGTCATCATTTCTGAGACACTACCCATCCATTTCCCATACCTCTTACAAATTCTTTGTTCCAAGAAAGTGGAATGTTATGATTGAAAACGATGGGGAATCCTTCTTTTAGTGTCCTTAATGCTTTGGCTTTTCATTTTCTTCAAGGTTACTCTAAAAGGATCATAATTTTGCCACAGACCAATTTCTCTACTAACTAACTCAATTTAAAGTCTGAATTTTGATTCTTAATTCCAGAGCATCTATCATTGGCTTTATTTCTGTCTTCAAATATAAACAAAATCTTCTATCCTTTCAATACGATTTTTTTTCTCTCTCTCTTCTGAGTTGCTTTGGCACTTCAGAAATTGAGAATTTTGCTAATAATAAAAGCCCCAAATCTTAGCAGGTCCTACCTGTTTGTTTTTCAACTAATCCATCATAATAAGATCGGCGATGCTCCTGGAATATAGCTTTATGAAAAATTGCAACTGACATGCACCACAAAGTCCAACCAAGCTTTCCTCCAGAATACTTTATTTAGCTTCACCCCTTTTATCTCTGTTCACAAAGCTAGGTCAGATACCAATTTCCAGCCTCCTTGCTAACCTTTCTAATTCTAGTCTCTCTCTTGCTTGCTTGCAGTTTTCTCTACACTTAGAGCAGTACTTCTCACTTTGGGCTGTTTATTGGAATCATCCAGAGAATTTAAACAAACAAAAAAAAAATAGAAAACATTAAAAAAAACACTGACATCCAGGTCCCAACTCTAGGTTTCACCGTTCTGCCCCATAGCCTAGGCACCAGGATTTTTCAAAGCTCTCCAGGTAATTCTAATATACAGCCAGAGCTAAAAACTACTGAAATGAGTCATCTTCAAAACAATATTTTATACCAAGTCTTCTCAGAATATTGGGGTGGCTCCAAATTACCTCAAGTAATCAAATTAAAATACCTAATCCTGTGTTATAAGACTCTTTGCCAATTGACTAGAATAGTCCCCTTTCAAAACAACTTAAATTTATCTCCTTCCTAAAGCTTCCCCAGATTAGTCTCACCTGGCTGCCTAAAGATCACTGTTTCCAATTCTCTGAGCATTCCAACTGGCACTGGTTGACAAGCCCTTGGACCACAGTTGATGGTGTATTATTGTTTTAATCTAGCTTTCATAGATATCTGTCAGAGGCTTACTTGTAATCTAAATCTCTCTGAAGTCCCACTAGGTTAACAGACAATCTCAAAATAAACAGAAATGTTATTCTTAACAGCACTTTCTCCTACCCACCAGAAAGAACATTCCCTGACACAAGGGCAGTTCATTTTTTTTCAGTCACCACAATTAAAGCCAACAGTTGTAAGAATTTGCATGTTTGGGTTTTTTTTCTTGTTGTTGTTTCTTACAAAAATTGAAAACAGCGTGTATATCTTGGTTGATCTCCCTGTCCTTTCCACTATTCATTTACTTTAGGCATTGGAATGTGGCTTCCACACCCACCTCTCAACTGAAACTACGCTTTACTGCTGCCACAACTGACATTTTCATTCCTGTGTTTGTTCATTCATTCACTCATGTATCAGTGGTAAATGCTGGTAATAAAATAATTAACAATACCAAATTACCCTTACCTAATGGTGGAGAATAATAAACAATTAAATAATCACATGATAAATGGTATGTCAGGAGTCTTAACCAGACACGATGGAATCGTGGTGGGCTGCGTCTTTGCTTAGTGTTCAAGCAATCCAACTTCTCTGCAGTGTCTGAGGAGGTTAGCCTCTCCACCTTTTAAACCTCTCCTTTCCTTCTATTTCCTTGACACTTTACGACCCAGGACCGCCTTCTACTTTGATTATTCCTTCTCTGCCCTCTTAACTTGTGTCATCTTCTCCTACTTCCTAAATGAAAATGTTCCACTTAAGAATGGAAGAGATTTTTGAGGGAGAAAGTGTAGACACAGAAGAGACCACTGTTTCTCTCAAGAGTCTCGTGGACCCTTAGGGTTCTATCTTCAGTGCTTCCACATCTGTATCTACAGTTCTACTCTCCCCTGAGGCATGTTTTCAACTTCCTGTTGAATATCTCCATCTGGATAACCCATTCACAGCTCAAATTAACGTCTAAAATAAAATGTATTACTTCTACCCCCCTGCTCTATCCCTCCTGCAGGTTTCCCTTGTGCCTCTTTTACCCTCTCCCTAGCAGATACAGCCTGCACCCAGGTCCCTTGAAATTTGCCTTTTCAGTGTCATTCGTAGGAGTGGGTTCTCTTGTTCATTTCCTCTGGCCCTACAGAAAGTCTCCTTGCCCAGTCCCATGTGTATCTGAATGCCAGATGTCAGTCATATCATCCCTGCCTCCTCACTGCCTATGGGACTCTATTCACAAGGTCATTCACAACAATTTTCAAGACTCCCCTGCCCCCATGTGGGGATATTACACATCAGTCATATCTTGCACCTTTACATTTCCACCCCTCTGTTTTGGCAGGAATGCCTTTCCCATCTCTGCTGGCCCAAATCCAAGCTTTTTTGCCCATCTCACATCCTCCTTTTCCACTACAATTTATCTGCTCCACCTTAAACAGAGGCAACTGTTTTCATTTGAATTCCAGTAACATTTTATCTCTTGCAGTCCTTTATCTATTCTGCTTCACAATAGCATCATTTGTTTTTGAATATTTATCTTAACACTCTTTTCACCACAACTGCCAGCCCCATCTCCTACTTACTTGCAGATAAGAATCCAGGGTGCTGTGTACAGGAATGCTTGGCAAAATACTACTCATAGTGGGGGCTCACTTATTGAAACAGATAAAGTTGTTAGTTGGTGGACTTCTAAAATTAAAGATAATTAAGTAGGAAAAAATGTTGCTAATTAGAAGTGAACTCTTGCTCTTGAATATACAAGCTACAGCTGAGAAGCTCTTCCAAGGGCAATCAGATTTCAGGCAGGGACCCTAATTGAGCTACTTGAGTTTAACAGACAGCAGCCAGCTGCTATATCTAATTAACCCTTTGGGAGTCTCATTTCAAACTGCCTTCCAAATTCCAGCTCTCCTATTATATACGAGCTAAAAAAAATAATAGTTCTACTCAGGCATCAAAAGTAGATTTTAAAATATATGAAAACAATGGGGAGGGGGAAGGGTAAGCTGGGACAAAGCGAGAGAGAGGCATGGACATATATACACTACCAAATGTAAAATAGATAGCTAGTGCGAAGAAGCAGCCGCATAGCACAGGAAGATCAGCTAGGTGCTTTGTGACCGCCTGGAGTCGTGGGATAGGGAGGGTGGGAGGGAGGGAGACGCAAGAGGGAAGAGATATGAGAACGTATGTATGTGTATAACTGATTCACTTTGTTACAAAGCAGAAACTAACACACCATTGTAAAGCAATTATACTCCAATAAAGATGTAAAAAATAAATAAAATATATGAAAACAGAAAAAAAGTTAAGGATTGTGAATATATATGGTGTCAATATGGTATCTAGGTTCATTGGATAGGCAGAGAGGCAAGAAGTTCTGGAGGGCAGAGGTCTTTATGAGGAGTCTTATGGCATTATAGTAAAAAAGAGTGTCTGAATAGCCATTAAGCACAGAAGCAAGGGGTAAAACTCTCTGAGTCTGATGCTCCTCCAGAATACTGGAGGGCAGACTTGAGGGCAAAACCAAGTGAAGAGAGTGCATAGTAGGCCCTTAAGACACTTTTGTTACACGAATGAAACATGATCAGCATCAGGGGACTGGGAATAAAGATGAAGTAGGGTGTGTGTGTGTGTGTGTGTGTGTGTGTGTCTCGGGGATAGTCAGGGCAAACTGTTTTGTCTGTTAAAAAAAAAAAAATCCAAGAACTCGATGGTCCATTCTAAAGTGATGCCATCTTCATGGTAGGGAGTAAAGGGCACTTCATTCCTCTTTAAAATATCAGCTGTTTATAAATATGAAAGACCAGGTCTTTAAAAAATCCTGCTTTGGTAATAATAATGAATAATAACAATTATCTATTGCGCTCATGCCTATGTGGCAGTGTTTTATGTCCTTTAAATCCTATTTGAGTCATTATTTCCATAGCCACTTTACAAATGAGGAAACAAGTGAAGAGGGGTTAAATTAACCTGCCCAGGGCTCCATAACTATGAAGTGTTCAAGTCAGTTCAAGTGCAAAGCTCCTGTTCATTCCCACACTTCATCCACAGAGTGCTTTGTAACTCCCAGGTCAATTCAACCGGAATGAATTATAGTGCAAGTCACCACAATTAAGGGTTCTCCATAACATGTTACTTAACTCAGACTCATCACCATGATTTTCAAACTTACTGCATATTTTAACAATGTAGGATTTGTGGAAAAGCTATGTTTGTAGTTTTTGTTACAGTAGAAGTATATTATAGAAAAGTGCACATTTTTTCTGAACTTGTCTTTCAAGAAATAAAAATGTGATAAACAAAATAGTAAATAAAAAATACATTTTAAAAGAGTGAGAAAAGAGTTTCTTTTACTCATTTAGTAGTACACGGTCATTATTTAGCTGTCAACACATTGCAGTGACATAGTTTTGTAGCACGGGGACTTACTAAGTGAAAAAGGAATAGAGAGCATCAGTTCAGCTTCACTATGTGTAAATCCACTTCCCTACCAGGAAAGAATAACATTAAGAGTAAATGAAATACTTTTAAAAGACAACTTATATAAATTATCTACAGTAGAGCATTGCAAAAATTATTACTCTAGTTTTTTTCCTCATTGTCAGTTAACTTCAATTTCCTTAGAAAACATGATGGCTGTAGAGATGCGCTCCCTAAATCTGCTTTTAAGGAAAGACTTGTTGCCCCAGCTGCAGGAGAGCTGTCAGAAGAACTCCAGCTGTCAGTCCTTTGGGGATCACGTCAGCTTCAGAAAACGCACATGCCCAAAGATGTGCCCCAAGCCCTTCACAGGTTGGTCCACATTAAATGACAGATGGAGCAGGGACATGTAAAGACCCAGCCACTTCAGCCCAGGTAGCAAGTCTGAGAGGTCATTTTAGCTCCAGAGTCCACCGTGGGGACAGCTGAGGCTGTTATTCAGGCCTGTGTCCCACATTGATTTCTCCCTCTGCCAAATCTTACTTGCCTTCCTTTCACAGGTGTTCATCCAAGTATACCTACTGTACTGAACACACTGAACTGTCTCAGAGTCCACCTTTCAGAGAACCCACCAGGTGACACAGGAAAGGCTTTGATTCGTACATCATATGTTTCTTTACCTTAGGGAGAAAACATAATCAAGTCATATATGCTAATGCAATTGTTTTGGCAGAGGTTCATGGCTGACTCTGAATCTATTCAATAATTTGCATGTGTATTTTGTCTGTCTGCATTTACATTGTGTGAATGTCTTCTATCTACATGGATAACCACTTTGCGTGTTGCTATGAGGGAATACAACTAGGTGAAAGAGACTTGGTTGATTTAGAAGAGCTTACAATTGATGATGGATGCCTATTATTTTTATCTAACCAGTATTCCTTCCTCTCTCTTCCTTTGGGAAAATGTCTCCCTCACTACTCATTGCACTGGATTCTGGTGGGGCTGCTAATCATGGTACGCTTCCCACACTCTCAAATCATAGGAGTGGCCATGTGACCCAAGCCTGGCCAATCAGAGGACTTCATCCTCTCAGTGATTGGTCCAAGAAGTAGGCATATTACCTAAATCAAGAAAATTTTGGATTTAAAAAAAAAATATTACAGCAAAGAGAAAGATAATTTTTTTTCTTTCCTCAAATCAACACTTGGAGAAACTCAGAAAAGGAAGATTTAGTCATGCCTGAGGTCAGCCTTACTTCTGGGTGTTTCTGGTTACATAAATTCACTAGACACTTTTTGAGTTGGGTTTCTATTGAGAGTTCTGACATACATAATCTGTTTGTGGGAGAAGTTATGCATCTATTAAATGTTAAGGCACAATACAATCAATATATGCTTATATGGTACAGTTAGGTAAATAATTATGAAGATACTGACTAATTGTGTGTACTTAACACTTATCAGGTTAACTCATTTCAATTTTTTTAAAACTAAGAAGTGATGATTATAATTTATCTCATTCTAAGTCAATATATAATTCTCACAACATGAATACTTACTTAAAATATATTGAAGTGTATCATTGCAACCTACACCAATTGCCCAATCAAATATTTCCATTTACATATTTCAGAATTAAGTCATTATGCTATTTATATAATGCAGATAATATGGTACAAAAGAAGAGTTTAGAATTAGAAAGCTCTATGTTATATTTCTGAATTCACTACTTATGAGCTGGGTAAGCTTGGGTAAGTTATTCAGTAGATGAGAACTTTCCTTTCCTCTTCTGCAAAATGGGTGTAATAGGCCTAACTTGCAGGATGTTTTAAGGATTATGAATTAAACGTATGAAATGCCTGATACAGTTGCTTGCTCAGAGAAGAGAGTATTATGTATTAGAGTATTAGAGAGTATTATGACTACTATTATTTTCACAATAGTTGTAGAAGAGCACATGGCCATTTGCTAATTATCTTTAGTGCATAATTAAGAGCTAAGAATGCTTTTTTTTTTTTTTTGCTTTACGCAGGCCTCTCACTGTTGTAGCCTCTCCCATTGCGGAGCACAGGCTCCGGACGCGCAGGCTCAGCAGCCGTGGCTCACGGCCCCAGCCACTCCGCGGCATGTGGGATCTTCCCGGACCGGGGCACGAACCCGTGTCCCCTGCAACGGCAGGCGGGCTCTCAACCACTGCGCCATCAGGGAAGCCCAAGAATGCTTTTAATTAGATTATCTTTCCTCTCAAAGAAGATAAATTTTTCCATTGTATCTACTATTGTCAAACATTTATCTGGAAGTTCTAGCCAGTGCAATGAGAAAAAAAAAGAAAAGAGATCTGGTATTAATACAGGAAGAGAGAGACAAAGTTATCATTATTTACAGATGATGAAATTGTCTCTAAATGACCAAAGATAGGGCTTCCCTGGTGGCACAGTGGTTGAGAATCTGCCTGCCAATGCAGGGTACATGGGTTCGAGCTCTGGTCTGGGAAGATCCCACATGCCGCGGAGCAACTAGGCCCGTGAGCCATAACTACGGAGCCTGCGTGTCTGGAGCCTGTGCTCTGCAGCAAGAGAGGCCACGACAGTGAGAGGCCCGCGCACCGCGATGAAGAGTGGCCCCCACTTGCTGCAACTAGAGAAAGCTCTCGCACAAACGAAGACCCAACACAGCCAAAAATAAATAAATAAATAAATAAATAAATAAATAAATAAATAAAAAATGACCAAAGATAATCAACTAAAAGAGCTAACAGAACTAAAAGGAAAGGCTTGAAAGATAGTCAAATCTGATCAAAACTTATAAAATGCAATTGGTTTTCCACAGATATAATAACAAGATAGAAAATTAAACTGAAAAAGGGCATGTCCTGTTCATGATAGCAACAAAAATGTGTCATACCAGAAACTGAGATATAAGACCATGGTAATTTAAACATACAGCATTGGAGGAAGAATAGATAGATGAATGGAACCAAGAGTCAAGAAATAGATCCACGTATATATAGAAATTTGGGAATGCAAAAGTTATTACTTATAATTGATAAAGTTTGAAAAAAATGGTGTGAAGATAATTGGCAAAACATTTAAAAAATACCTTCCAAAAAATAAATTCCAGATGAACTGAAGATTTAAATCTAACAGAGTAAACCATATGAGGAATGAAAATAAAATACACCATTACAGCAAGACAGAAACTGTATCAAAAGACTAAAAACTGTGACTGCATGACATTATTTGGAGAAAAGGATGCCATAAAATAAGTTGAAAATCAAATGATAAATTTAGAAATAAAATTGAAAGCCATGACAAAGTCTTGAGTCCTCATATATAAAGACTATATAAAAATCAGTATAAATATAAATAACCAGACCTAGTTTAAATTAATAAATGACAAATGAAAGCTTGACTGAATCCATATTCTTTAGGATTTACCTTGTACACTTGATAATTTATGAAAATTAATGAAAGTGTCAATAAAATAGGATCCAGTTGCTTAAATTATTCCTTAAATTTAATACTTTAAAAGTATCAGAGAACTTTTTTTAAGAGAGGATTATTTGAGTAAATTTGATTCTCAAAGTGTAGAGATTGTACTTGTTTAATTAAAGCATTTTACATGGTACCTAGCAGGGTGTTTCACACAGATGGGTGTTTAATGATGATGATGATGTAGTCTATAATAATGTTCACACAATATGTGAAATATTTTGTAATCATGTGGACTTCTTTATGACAGCAAACATGACTGATTAAATCAATATCATTTGCATATCATTATGGGCTTCATGTGTTTTTGTTCTCTTCTTACATCTTAACGATATCTTAGTATGCTAAAAGAATATTAGCAGAATTATGACAATGTTTTTCATATTATATCCTTTATGGGATTCTGTGAGTAGAAAAAGCAGCAAGGTCTTATGAGATGCTACTATACAAATTATGAGTACATACTGCTTTGAAAATACTGTGCTATAATTTTTTTTAACCCAACTAGAGTATAGGCTACTTGTTGGCAAAAGACTCGATTTCTACTCCTTTCCTGGTAGTTATCTGCACCAAGTAGGTGCTTACTAAATTAACCAATT
This sequence comes from Neophocaena asiaeorientalis asiaeorientalis, assembly GCF_003031525.2. Taxonomy (NCBI): domain Eukaryota; kingdom Metazoa; phylum Chordata; class Mammalia; order Artiodactyla; family Phocoenidae; genus Neophocaena; species Neophocaena asiaeorientalis. The sequence continues at coordinate 2,893,956 of NW_020174149.1, read as the reverse complement.
CAATTAATATTTATTTCAAGTAGCTAATATTTCTGTCAGATAATATGCTGGGAACTTGAGTATGAAGGTGACTAGGAAGGCGTGGTTCTTGTCCTCATGGAGCTCATAGTCTAGACAGGGAGACAATTAAGCAAATATATTAGATTCAACACAGGTGCTCCTTAGGAAAAGTCCAGCTGCTATGGGAGCACATAATAGGAGTTCTGAGCACTCCTACTGTTATCTCAGGAGAATTAGTTTCAGTCCCTAGCAAACTATTTAAATTATTTATTGTATAGTAACTATGTTCTAAGTACTATGCTAGTCGCTTTTCATTTCATTTTCAAGATATATGTGTATTTTGAGAAATATATAATTATCTTTAGTTTATGGGCAAGGAAGCTGTAAGTCAGATTGATATAGTATAGTGGTTGAAACATGGCCTTAGATGATATAGTGTAGTGGTTGAGACATGGCCTTAGAGTGATATAGTACTCTAATTTTTAAACATGATATAGTGTAGTGGTTGAGACATGGCCTTAGAGTGAATCTTGGCTCTGCTATCAAGGCACCAAGTAGATAAGTTCCTTGATATCCTTAGGGATCAAGTGCTTCCATCTATAAAAATGGAGATAATGGTGAGCATCAATTGAGTTAATATATATATGAATAACAGCACAGGGCCAGGCACATGGCAAAGGCTAACTAAGTGGTAGCAAAAAATAAAAAAGGCCACAGAGGTACTTATTAATTCACCAAAATTCTTATTCTTTATTTAATACCTAGTATGTATTGGCAGAAGTACTGTGTTGATTACGTACCATAAGAACAGTCCTTTTGGCCCACAAATTTTTCAGCAGTATGGAAATATTTGAGATCTGAAAAAGTTCACTACTGGTTCCAAAAAAATGAAAAGAAAAAACATGACAAAATGTAAAATAAGTATTTTATTAAATATCTGCAAAATATTATTGTTAATTTAGTGTTTCATTATATTTAAAAGTAATTTCTAGGTCAGATTTCCCACTTTGGGAGAATTATGATTATGGTTAATGATTGCCTAGAAATTATTGCCCTTTGAGAATTAAACCACTCATCTGTAGCTAAATAATTTTAAAAGCAAAATTATAAAATCCTTTCAAAATATCATAGCAAAAGAGTTATATTAATTGTGTGATGTGAGTTCATTTTAATATATGCAATATAAAGTGTGAGGAGGTCTAGAAGAGTTGAAGTTAATGGTTCTATTTGTTAGGTGTTGGCTCTATAAAGATACCTAGTATGTGATCTCAATTCTCAATGACCTCAGAGTCTGGAAGAAAAATGGACATATGAATAATTAAGATACTACCATGTTATAAAGGGTGTAATCACGTTTTGTACGAAGTATAGTAGTGATTTAAAAGAAGGAGGTAAGATCAATTATGTAAATAATTCAGAGAAAATTTCTTAAGATGCTTAAGGTGGGGCTTAAGGAATAAATAGCAAGGAGCTGTCAGGTGAACAGGGTTGGGGAAAGAGAAGGATACTTGCCATGGGGACCAGACTTGGGAAGTCAGGAAACTGCTGGGTGTGTTATAAAGAGTGTGCCCACTTCAGGAAGCATCTAGAGGGGGAAACAAAGGAGATGAGCCTGTAAAGGCAGATGGAGGACAGTGTCTGGAGCACCTCTGCTGTGGCTTTGTCCTGCCAGCAATGCTAAGACCCTAATTGCTTTAAAAAAAAATCAGATTTCTGGTTCAGGAAGGCTTCTCTGGTGATAATGTGGATGTTCTTTTGGAGAACAGGGGACCCATGAACAAACACTGATCAAAATCAAAGAACTAAAGATTGAGTAGGGAAGGAAACCCATATTTGTTGAAGACCTAGTGGGTGGAGCAGCATGTTAAGCTATCTTATTAACCCACAAGGCATGCCTGCGAGATGGAGCCGATTCCCATTTTAAAGAGGAGGAAGCCTCAGAAATGTCAGGTTATTGTTCCAGCGTCAGGCCATTAATAAGCAGTGGATGTGAGTCAAGAACAAGTCTCTCTGATACCAAATCATTTCTGTATTCATTTCTGTACCACGCAGCCTTTCCAGGGGAGAGATCCTAAGGGTTTGAATTAAGGCAATAACAACAGGGATTAGAAGAATGGACAGGTTTGAGAGATGTTGAGATGACATGGTCTTCTAGATTTTGTGTCTGGATGTGGGGAATGAGGAACGGGTCTGGGATCACTCCCAGCTGTGGGAAAAACATGGAAGGATGTAGAAGAGCTTATCTGGGGGTGGAACAAAGGATTTCAAAACATAGTGGAAATGACGGGGAAAGTGAGCAGCCCTGGCAAAGCAGTCTTTGGAGAGGAAGCACAGAGAAGGGAGGATTGAAGATTAAGCCCCTGGGAGCTTGCATTTATACAAGGATGATGAGGATGAGAGGCATGGTGGTATTAGCTGGCTTTGAGGTCTGACTTGCATAATATTTTTGTTTTAAAACAAATATAAATCTCAGAAATGGGAATTTGGTTTGCTTCTTAAAAAGGAAAAAAACCCACTTTCTAACTCAGAGAAGAGTTTGACATCCCATTTCCGCAGCATGTGGAATCTTTCCAGACCGGGGCACGAACCCATGTCCCCTGCATCAGCAGGCGGACTCTCAACCACTGCGCCACCAGGGAAGGCCGTGCCACCACAGCGATTTTTACAAAGTAGTTACCGAAGCAGAAAAGAATGGACCCTCTCCCAGTGCTCAGTCAGAACCAGATGTGGGCCAGTGACCTCAGGAGAATTTCAGGTGTTCAGGGAGCCATGCAGACCTTCTGGAAATTCAGTGTCTGGACACAGTCTTTCTCATTTGGCCAGGTCTTGAGTGGGGACTGCTGAATGGGGACAGGTACACTAGAGAAAATTTGCTCAGACTCTTAAATTTATCTTATTGTGTCATATTAGTGAAAGTTATTAGATTAGAAAGAGGATGAAGTAAATCAATTCAAATTGGTTTTTATATTAAGGAATTCCAGTGTTCTCACCTATTTTTATAGACTAGAGCAGCCATGAGCTTCACCTTGGAACTTGTTAGAAATGCAAATTCTTGGGCCCTACCCAAGATCACTGGATTAGAGTCTAGTTGCTTTCTGGGAAGAAAATGGTACAGTAACATGCATGTCTCAAAGCACTACCTACCCCTCTTCTCTCTCTATGACCCTTCTTTCCCCCCAGTTTTTTTTCCTGAAAATTGAAGGATCATATTTCTTCCCTCAAATCTGAGAGATATTCAGAATGTGTCCAACACATTTTGTGATGTTATCCTTTGGAATTAGAAAGAATTAAAAAGGTAGTAGGTGTTGAGGTGGGAGAGGCCTTTCTAAGCTACAAACCAGAAGTTATAAAATGAAATTATCGACCACATAAAACTTTAAAACTCTTCAACATCAAAACTCAGTAAATAAATTAAAATGCAAGTTATAAACTGAAAAATAGCTGTACCATATGTGGCAGACAAAAAGTCATTATATACTTTATTTAAAAGGAAAAACCCTTACAAATAAGAGAGGAAAAAAAATAGCCACCCCCCAATAAAAAAATGGCCAAAGTATAGACATGAGAAGACAATTCACAAAAGATGAACTGCAGAAGCCAATGAGTTTTTGATCTCATGAGAAATTTAAAAAATATATATATTAAAACAAGAAACTAATTTTCACCTACAAATTGGTTTAAAAATTTTAATAATAAATACATAATGTTGTTGAGGTATGAGAAAATAGACATTATCATAAACTGCTTTTGAACATATAGGCTGGTATAACTCTTTCTGATAATGCATTAAAAGTCATGAAAACATGCATGATCTTTGACCCAAAAAGAAGATCATGTTGATCTGAAAATAATTCATCCAAAGGAAATAATCATAGATATACACAAAAATTTGCCTGTAAAAATATTCATCTTTGTATATTTATAAGAAAGAAATATTGAAAACAACCTAAACTCTAACAATAAGTTGGAGGTTTATTAGACAATAAATTTTGTGTCCCTACGTTACTGGGCAGCTTTTAACAACTATGGTGTAGATGAAAATGTAATAAAATAAAATCACGTTTATAACATACTGTTAAATAAAAAATCACCTAATAAAAGAATGTGAGTAGTATCCCAGCCTTATAAAAATATACTTGTATATTTCTATATCTCTATCATCTATAAGAATGAAGAAGTAGAATGTCTTTGAAGGCAAGGACTTTGTCTAATTCACAGTGTGGCCCCAAAGTTTACAAAAGTTGCTGGACACATAGCAGATACTCAAAAATATTTGTTTGTTAAAATGTTAACAATCTTATTTCCTTCATATTGGTGAGTTTAAGAAGCTTAAAGATTTGTTCTTTATGTGCCTCTATATCTTCAAAACTTTCTACAATAAATTTGTATTCCTTTTTAAGTCAGAGAAAGAAAATACATTCTAATTTTGAAAATAATATTACTGGATAAAATTAGCTATCTATAGACAGAACCTAAGAGCTAATTGTCAATATGGGGCTCATGAAATTTAAACCACCCAATTCAGTCAAGGTGAGCTGGCCAGTGCAGTAGGAAATGTGGCAAATATGTGATTATAATTCAGGAAATTTAGGCCCATTCAGCTGCTTTGTGCTGCCCTTGGACTATGATTTTAAAACTTTTCCACCAAGTACCCTAAAGGAGAGATCTCAAGATTTTTACTTTAAGGATGAAATTACAGTTCATTCAAATTTTGTATTGTGCTTCATAATATACCCAGTTTGTTTCATATAAAATATTTGAAATTGCTTACAATCAAGGAAGATTGATTCTCTGGAAAATTCTCCATGTTATTCTAGGGCTTGTGTGCCCACTGGTGCTCCTTGCAGGGACTTCAGGAGTGTTGTTTAGGCAAGTGTGGGAACAGTGTTATCAAGCAAGATTAGCAGTCCGGTAAGGTGGAGTTAAAGAGACAATTTGTTAGCAAGTGTTCAGAAGAAGGGTAGGTTGACTAATTGACATCAACCTGCCATCTGCTTGGCAGGTATATCTCCCCAGTGAAAAATCTCAGGGTGAGGATTAGATGAGATATAAAGTATTGAGTACAATGTCTGACATGCAGTAAGCTCTCAATAAATGCTAGCTGTTCTTAATTATTATTACCAGAGAGAGTTTCACGCCCAGATATCACTACCACTTACATGATCAATCTAATTACTGTTACTCTGATTCAACGTTCACCAAGCCACATTCTCATGTAACTACCCAGGCAGATTTTTCCCACCAGAAGGGGATAGTCAAAATAGCTTCATGTAGCCATATTTCTCTGTGCATATTAACACATGAGTCAGTCCTAAGATACTGGACATCTCTTCATGGGCAGCACAATCAAATTCCTTTGCTCATGGAATGGTGAAATAGACCTTGGAATGTGGTGATTTTATCAAGGTAAGGCTGCCCCTTGAGGCATATCTGGACCATGGGCCTTTCCTAATCAACAGTTGTAGCTTATTTCCCTAACTACCGTTAACAGGAGTATAATTTTCAAGTAGGTCCCAGATTCCCTAAAGCAGGAGATTTCATGGCCCATAGTAAAAAATACATTTTATAATGTGATCCAGAACATACGTTGAAAGTTTCATGAAACAATACCTACTCTTATTACATTAATTACCTAAAACCAGAATTATAGGCCAACAGCCACTTCCCGGGATCCATAGATGAAAACTAATTGTGCTTTCCTGCTTAGTCTATATTTTCCTCCCTCTCTGTTCACTCCATTGCCCAGTCTGAACTTCCTTGGTCTATGCCTTACTCATATTCTCCTCCTCCACCTATGACCCCTGTCCAGCCTTGAGCTCTCAACATCAACATGAGCTCACCTACTTCTTATAATTACAGCAACTGTTAGTCTTGCTTGGATTTTTCAGGACAATTTTAATATTTTATTCTATGATCCCTGGCTTTGGTTTAGAATATATGTTCATGGGTCTAAGTCCTCTTGTTTTCCCTGGCCCCCTAAATTCTGACCTCAGCTTCATCCAGAGGACGTATAGTGACTGAGGAACCTTTTCTCCATATTAAATGCCCTCATTCACTCACTTATTGTACCAGGCACTGTTCTGTAGGTCACCAACTTCAACTTGCCCACACTTTGTCCAGTTCAGCCTGCCTCCATCTTCCAAAGAGAATGGTCTCTGTCTATTCTAAGAGGGAGTAAGCCCTTTGCTTAGTTCTTAGTGTGTGTTTGAGCTATTTTATGAATGACTAATCAATGCTTTCCTGGCAGTCACAGACTATCCCCCTGATATGGTTCTCTTTTCATCCTGATGATTACTTTCTTGTAGACACAGAGAAGTAATTTCTGGAGTCAGAGAACTATGGACTCAAATCCTTGTGCTGCCACATAGGAGCTGTGAACATCACTGCCTTATTTGTAACCTCATGAGAGTTTTGCAAAGATTAAATAAAATAAACAAAAATTATACTATACTATTTAAATGCTTAGTGAGGCATCTAGCACATAATAGGTGGTGAATAAATGTTAATCCATTCCACTCACTTTTTTTCTAGTTAGTAATGCATGAGGAAAAGATAGAGTGTGGTAGCATGGTAATGTTAGCTGGTTTTAGATACTTACACTGTGCTAAATACATCATGTACCTTATCTGATCTAATCTTAGAACAACCCAACAGGGTTCCTTATCGTTTTACAGATGAGGAAAGTTGAAGTCCAAAAAGATTAAAGAGATGGCTGAGGTCACAAAATTAGTAAGGTGCAGAGCGATATGTGAACCCCCAAACTAGAAAGATGTTCAAACTTGTGACCCCATTTATGGCATAAGATCCACTGGGGGTCAGAATTCTTTACAGATTAAAATCAGATTGCTTATTGCATACACAATTATATTTCTTGCCTCTCCCCAAGATGAGGATTCTAGGCTTCTTCCAATTATCCTCCCACCTCCATTAGCTTAGGACCATTTGGGAAAATCTTGGGCATGAAGTAGTTGGAAGGAGCTGCTAAAGTTCATAATAAAAAACAGTTATGAACCACTTGACCATTTCGTTTGTTTGTTTTTTACTCACCATTTTGCACAGCGCTGCAGCTGTCAGTATTAAATGTTCTGAACTGACTCAGCCAGGGCCAAGCGAATGGGGGCTCTGTCTGGGCATTTAGTTTACTGCTTAGCTCACAGAGCCACCTGCCTTGATGTTACAGCTTCTCAAACACATTTTTGTCAATTCCAAAGGCCATTAGGTTAGTATGTGCCTAACCGCAGTACATCTCTTTGTTTTGGATAGTAACCAGTGCTTTCCCAGCTGTTCATTTTTCTATCTTCCTTCTTTGTTTCCCTACAGCTTGAGCTTTTGAGCTTTTAGCATTCATCACTTTTTTTCAAGCTGTTAGACCAAATCTAGAATTATCATTCTAGCATTTCAGAGGACTTGGCTTTGTCCATTTTCAGACTTATGTTAAATCCTGAAAGAATAGCTTGTTGTAGAGTACCCTTAAAAATATATCTATATCTATTTACATCTATCATCTATCTATATCTATCTATCTCAGAATTTATTTAACATCTGAGAAAACATAGTTTAAATTACCTCCGTTTAATACATGCATCTATACATTTTTCTTATTTCATTGAATTTATTTTTTGAATATGTAAAACATGTCCTTGATTCCAAAGGCAAAACTATACAAGATAGATTCAGAAAGGTCTTGCTTTCCAGCCATCTCCTCCACCCTGCTTCCTCCCTCCCTTTACATTGAATAATTTTATGTTTTTAAGCCATTTAAAAAGTGTACTGTACATACAGTGAAATATTCGCATCATGATCATACAGCTTGATGATTTTTCATAAACTGAATATACCCGTGCACCCACTGTGTAGAATATTTCTAGCACCCCAGAAATTGCCCTTATGCCCTTTCCACTCCTATGTCACTCTTCTCTCCAGAGACGACCACTCTCCTGACTTCAGATACTAGGGTAGTTTTGCCATTATGTAGAACTATATATAAATAAGATAATGCAACAATATATTTATTTATGAGATCCATCCATGTTGCTGTGTGCAGAAGTATTCATTTTTTCACTGCTGTTAACATATTCTATTATATTAAAAGACACATACAAGAATGTTCAAGAAGCATTATTTGTTAGAGCTAAAACCTAGAAACCCTTTTCTCCATCAACAGCAAAATGGATAAATAAATTACGGTATACTATATATGCATCTTAGTGCACATATGTATTTCTGATGGGTACATTCCCAATAGTAGAATTCCTGGGTCACGTGGTATGTGTGTGTTCAGGTTTTCGTATATATTGCCAAAGAGTTTCTAAAAGTGGATGTTCCAATTTACACTTCATCCAGCAGTATATGAGTTTTATTTTTTCTTCATCTTTGCCAACACTGATAATTTCTGTCTTAGTAATATTATCTGTTCTTGTAGGTATCCCACTGTACTTTTGTTTTTCCCTGATGACTAATCATTTGTACTAGTGTTTGGTTTATTCTTCTATTAATTTTTGCAAAAAAGGGGGAAATATACATACACACACCCCTTTATCTCACAAAAGGTAGCACTCTGTTTTTGTTTTGCACATTACTTTTTTCACTTATATTATATATCCTGGAGATCCCCATGTAATATACTATATCAAGACAGTCCTCATTTCTTTTTACTTCTGCATAGTATTCAATTGTGTGAATGTTCCTTAGTTTCTTTAATCAGTCCCCCATTGATGGACAGTTAGGTTGTTTCCAAACATTTCCTGTTGTAAATATACTGAAATTAATAGGCTTGTGTTGTGCATATGTCTTTTAATATTTTTGCTGCTGTACCTTTGAGATAGGACTTAGAACTTGCTGTGTCAAAGGTAAATGCATATGTAATTTTGTTAGATATTGCCAAATTTCCTTCCATCAGGATTATGACATTTTATACTCCCACAAGTGGTATGTTGTGGTAAGTATTCTGATATTCTACACTTTTATTTCTTTAGGATATATTTCTGTAAGTGGGATTACTGGGTGGAAGGATATAGATATTCGACATATATGGTCAAATCTTTCCAGGGTATTTGTGGTATACACTTTCTATCGCAGTTGATGAGACTGCTGTTCTACCACACCCCAGGGAGTATTAGGAATTCTAATTCGATAGAGCTTATCACATTGCTTCACGCTTAATTTGCCCAGGTACCCAACATATAGCTCTTCACTTGATTAACGTTTCATATTTTCCTCTATTCTTTTAAAAAATGCCTACTTGCTCTTTTCCAATTTAAAAGAAAAACTGTAAAATTAAAGAAAGAGATTGTATCTGTTAAGTGCAAAAATGTCAAGTTCTTTAATTTTCCCCTTTACACTTAGGATTTATGAGATGACCTGAGCAATTAGCTAGGTACAGCTGTGTCATCGAGAAGTGGCTCAGAGGTGTGGGCAGCAGGTTTCTTTTTCTTCAGCTCTCCCATTAAAGCTTCTCCAAATAAACACGCAATCTGAAGGCAGTGTGCTCACTATGAAAACTGGAAAGGCAAATCCCCTCATCTTTCTTACAACAGATTATGACCCATAAACCCTTTTTATGTAGAACTTCTAGAGCTGTCACTAACTTTGTGTATCTCAGCAGTTCTCAGGTTATAGACCCCAAACCAGTAGCATCAGAATCACCTGAGGATTTGTTAGAAATTCAGATTCTCAGGCCCCACCTTGAACCTATGATATCAGTATCTCTGCAAAAGTCTGGCAATCTGGGACTGTGTGTGTGTGTGTGTGTGTGTGTTAACTGGGATAAAATATGCATAATATTAAATTTACCATCTTAACCATTTTTAAGTGTACCATTCACTAGTGTTAAATACATTCCGTTGTTGTGCAACCATCACCACCATCCATTTCCAGAACTCTTTTCATCTTGAAAAACAGAAGCTCTATACTCATTAGACAACAACTTTCCATTTCACCTCCCCTTAGCCCCTGGCAACCACCATCCTACTTTCTGTCTCTGTGAATTGGACTACTCCAGGTAGCTCAAATAAGTGAATCACACAGTATTTGTCTTTTTGTGACTGGCTTAGTTAACTTAGCATAATTTCCTCAAGGTTTATCCATGTTGTAGTATGTGTCAGAATTTCCTTCCTCTTTAAGGCTGAATAATATTCCATTGTATGGGTGTACCACATTTTGTTTATCCATTCATCCATCAGTGGACACTGGGTGGCTTCCACTTAACAATCTGTGTTTTAACAAGCCCTCTAGGTGATTCTCATGAGTTTGGGAACTACTGGTTAACAGGGAATAAAAGTGTAGTGATTAATGTCATCTTGACAGACATAGAATTCTTTTTTATGATGTTTTAAGCTATCTTTGATATAGCAAGTTAACCTAAATGAACCATATGACTCAGGGCAAAGAAGTATAAAATCTCTTTGCTTGTGGTAATCTCACAAGGATGCAGTATGAAATGCTACAATGCCAAATGAAAAGTATTTAATAATGTTTGAAATAAAAACTGTGTTATTATAAGCAAGAATATGTATGATGATAAAGTGTTAAATTAGGCTATCTGATCTTTGAAAGGTGGAAACTGGACAGGGATGAATACTTATCAAATTAAAAAGGGAAGATGGATAAAAGAAAAAAGTAATGACATCAAAGGGCACATGCCATAAATAACAATGGTAAACATTCTATTTATGCTTACCATGGAATTTAGTGAGCTGTTCATGGAATTAACATTATAGCAATTTTGAATGAGCTGGATTCTTTTGCAGTTACCAGGGAACATCTGTGGTTATATAAACCACCATTTGACTAAACAAGGGTAGTCAAATCTCATGAAACAGAGCATTAACCCACAGCCTGAGGTAGTAAGTCAGTCGAGGACCTCACGGTTGTGGGCAGCCTTGCATAATGGGCTAAATAAGCTTTGGGATGGGGAGATTCAACTTTCTTACAAGAATCCCAGCTAGAAGATCCTGCTGGGGGCAGAGTGTAGTACTAGACAGGCTAATGATATGATTTGACATAGGAATATTCATTCTTACTCAAAAATGAAAATACGTATTTGATTCTAATACATTTTATTTGAAGGAGAAAATGATCCAAATGATCATATACCTGATACCTGGCACAGAGTAGGTATTCAGATAAAGATTGTCTGAATGAATGAACAAACAATGAACGAATGAATTTCATGGACTTTACTGAGTACCTATAACGTGCAGGCTAAAGGAAGGCCCTAGTGATCTATAAAAGTAAATAAGTTAGCAGACTCCCTGGTGAGTGAGCAAATAAATGAATATCCTCTTATGTGTTTGGCATCTCTTGTTCTCACTACTAAACTAACTGTATGACCTCGGGCAAATTATTTAAAGTCCCCGGGTCTCAGTTTATTTATCTGTAAAACTGTGTATCTGTGGGTGCCATGGGATGCCAAGAGAGATGATCTTTAAAGTTTCTTGCAGTTTTCAAATTCTGTTTCTTATGCTTTATTGGGAGGGAGGGGTGCTCTCATGTATTCATTCAGCAACATGCATCGAGTGAGTGTAAGTCACTGTGCTATAATTTTCCCGTAATTTGTTAAAATCATTCTCATTTCTCATGACTATAAAACAGCTCTGCTAAATGCCAGGGAGAAAAATCTTCATAAATGGAGCCCTGTAAAACTCACACCAAAATAGCAAGCACTCTTTGGATGCTGGCACAGCCCCATGAGTTAGGTGCTCTCCTACCTTCCCAGAGTTTCCAGATTCTAAGAAGCGATCATCGGAACACCTGTGGTGGGTACTACCTCCTCCTGATGCCTTCGCAAATCATTCTTTGACAACAGCTGTGTGAGGATCTTCAGGCCTTTCCACAGATCAGCAATACTGTGCAAAAAGTTAAAAAAAAAATCATTTCAGAGGCATTTGGTTATTTAAAGATTTGGATCTGTATAAACACATCCATCCCAAGTGATAGAGAAATGGGACTTGCAGATGTTGCTTGATTTTTCTTTTTACCTAGGGATTTCATAGTATCTGTTTTTCAATTTCCAACTCAGTATTAAATGCTTGTATAACTTAAGTGTTTCATCTAATTAAGCTTGAAAAGTATTTAAACTTTAGATCAGCCCAGATAACTTGAAAATAGAAACAAGTGGGGCAATTCTGCCAGTTCAGGCTTGATCTAGAACGCATTTCATTTCTAATGACTTAGGTGTTGGTAAATATAGCTCTAGTGGTTTCTGGGCAAACCAACTCTAAATGCTTGACTCTTTCAGGGCTATATTTATATAAGCAAGGCTATCACATTCTATCTCTGCTTCCCATCATTTTAAAATGAGTCCATTTCTTGGGCCTGAAATGGGTGAGGAATAACTCTTTGCTTAAAATTACAGACTGGTGCCGAGTCAGCAGCATGATATACCTAAGCAACATCCACAATAAATATATTCCTGAGAAGTTGTGTTTGAACATCGTTTGAACATCTTGCTACTTTCCCCGTTTATGTGTTGTTGCTCTGCCACTTGAAGTATAATTGAATCCAGCAATTTTTATTCGTCACGAATGTATAAAATAGATTAATTATTGTTTGCTATACCGAACGATGTCTACAAACTAGACTTAGGAGAGAAAAATGAAGTGTGGTGTACATGCGTGTCTACATTGGTGATTTTCCTCAGAGAAAGGGCAACATTTGACAATCGCAGACAGATTGACTTCATGAAGTATGATAATTCCTTCTTAATAAGTATGTGCTCCAAACGACATCTTTTCTTACGGGGATAGTAAATCTATACTCTCTATCATATGAGTAATTATTTAAGACATTTAGGAACGTGTTCTAGATGTGTATTTCTGAGTACTTAAGACGTGTAGCACTGTTTTATATGTGTATTTCCTCCTGTAGAACCCAAGTAGGCTAACTCGTTCTGCCTTTCTTCCCTTTCTGAGAGGGAGGCTCTTTACAGACCCACCCCCAGGAGGCGAGAACATGCCCAAATCCTCTCTTCGCCATTTCTGCTGCCTCCGTGCTAGCTTTCATGAATATCTTTGACACTATTTGTGCCTTAGCTGCCTAACGGTCTTCCTGACTCAGGATTTGTCCAGGTCCTGTCCGTGCTCCAATTAGAGACTAGTTGTTCCAGAAACGCAAATTGCCACCATGTCACAGCCCTGCGTGAAATCCACAGAGTCATTTCCGACGGCTTGTATACACCTTTTGTATCACAGTTCTCAAGTTCACTCATGTCATTCTTTAAGCTGGAGCACACTTTTCTAGCTCCTTCCCTTGACAGATGCAAATAAATTCTTTATTTCTGACTGGAAACTTCAGTGATCTCCATGCTGAGTTAGGTGCCTTCTCTCCCTGCTACCCCAGTGCCCTATACATGATGTTATCATAATACCACAGGTATTCATTCCTCTATTCTTCTGTCTCTTCCATTAAACAAGGAGCCTGTCATTCCTGTAACCTTAACCATTAAATCTCTCCCCTTATCTATTATGTCTTTAGCAATGACAACAGTGCCTGATGTGTAGTAGTTTCTCAAGAAAGGCGGGTTGCAAGAATGAATTCATTCACTCATTCATCCATACTTTGGTCAACTTTATTTTAAAAAAAAAAGCTCTATTACCAGAGGGCTTGTTATGCTAATATCACTATATCTTGGGCATCTGTTTCAGAATAATTCTGTGCTTAGGATTTCATATTAGTGTTAATATCCTATAACATTACCTGGGCCACAATACTTAATGTAGCATGACAATTTATGCCAAAATGTAATGTTGAGAATGGATTCTGGAACCCCAAGCAAACATTTCAGAAAGATCTACTGTATAATTAGTTGTTTATAAAAAGTTTCCCAAGTTCTGTCTTTTCATAGATTCTCCCACAGAACAGGAGCTGTTGGAATAAAACTTACATCTATACTGCGCTATTTAATGCTTGAGTCAAATGCCTATAAAGGCATTGTTAAAAATATAGTTTTCTCTCCCAAACAAATTTTACTTGTAATGTGTTAACATGAGTACTTTCTTCATTATCAGCTGGCAAGCAAAATGAAAAAGCCATTGGACCTAGGGCTGCAAGCACCAGCTTTGATTTTTGAGGGTGTGTGGTTAGAAAATAGATTTTCTAGTGTGTGAATTAACTGTACCCAAGGCTTATCTTTCTCTTTTTTAAGATTTCCCTTTGGCTACAAAGAGCTTAGTGCTACAATAGCTCTTATACTAGGATGGTAGTTACAGAGCAATTTCACCCCTCAGGGTACATTTGGCAATGTCTGGAGACATTTTTGGTTGTCATAACTGGGGGAGAGTGGTGAGATAATAGCGTTAGTTTGTAGAGGCCAGAGGAGCTGCTGCACCTCCTATAATACACAGGACAGCTTCCCACACGCAGAATTTTCCAGCCTGAAACGTCAACAGTGCCAAGAAGGAAAAGCCCTGTACTAGGATGAAACAAGAAAGGTGCAATTAGAAGCTGAAAAGTGAGAATTTGCGGTGCTTGTGATTGACTTTTCTTTCGTGATTTCTTGCTCCTTGCAAGGGATGATTGCTACAGGTAGTTCACAACATAGGGCTGTTTGCTACTCCAAGGCTAGCTGGAGAGTCTCTCTCACTCCAGTCTGCTAAGACTGTCTTGTGTAAGATAATAGAGTTACAGGAGTGACGACCCATCACCTTTGTTGTATTTTATTGATTAGAAGGAAGTCACAAGTCCCACCTGCACTCAGGTGGAGGGTATTATACAAAGGTGTGGACATCTGGAGGTAGCAATCATGAAGACCACCCTGAGATACATCCATACAACATATTGTTATCTTGGTGGCAGGTGTGGAGTTTTGTGCTGTGTCAACCTAGTTAAGCTGCACAAGGCTGGAAAGCAGAAGTGATGGAGTGGCCATTACTTTCTGCTGGATGTCATGGTCAGATCAATGATGGATTGATGTGAAACTGCCTGGCCAGTTCCAGCTGGTCTGGCTCCTCTTTCCAACTGCTGACCAACAGCTGCCCCAGGACCATCGCCAGAGGCCGATTAAAGCCTGCAGAGGCAATAGCTGCACCAAGGCAGTAGCTTCCGGTCAGCTCTGCTTCTTGGCCAGGAGTCTGGTGTCTTAGACTAAATCCACCACGAGACCTTCATTTCCCCGGCTCTTCACAATTGTATTAGGTCAATTCTATGAAGTCTCTTCTTTCATAATACTCAGGGAACGGTGATCCCCTCACCAAGCCCTGACTGATACAGATAACATTCCACATTAGAATCAGAGGCTGTAGCACTGTGCTAGGTGCTGTGGTCAGTAAAATCTAATATAACATTATACTCCCACTATAATATAATATAATATAATATAATATAATATAATATAATATAATATAATATAATATGATATAATATAATATTCTGAATAAGAAAATAGTCAGGGCCAAGTTAGATACCAAATGTATTTAAATGCTAAAATAAGCAAAAATAAAGGATATATATATATATATATATATATATCCTTTATTATTGCTTATTTTAGCATTTAAATACATTTGGTATCTAACTTGGCCCTGACTATTTTCTTATTCAGAACATCTTTTGGGAAAGGCAGGGTGGACTACTGCTTAAGTAAAAGAATATAACATAACACATTATAATTTAAATTGACCAGTTTGCCTAGGAAACTCTGTCTATCTACCTACTTATCTACCTACCTACCTACCTATCTATCTGTCTAGTCTCCTAGGCAAATTGGTTTCTTAGTCAAAGATTATCTTCAGGACTCTCAGCCTATATATTTTGCTTGTTTCCACGAAACTCCCCCATCACACAGATGTCCATTCTGCCCCCTCTTTGCTATTTGTTTTCGCTACCTTCCATGTCAGATGCTCAATGTGTCTACAGTTAATGGTTAAAAATTATTATTATACTTTATTATAGTTTTTGTGTACCTTAAAAACTATTTTTATTATACTTTGCAGTTTTAAAGGATTTCACCTAAATGCACTTCCAGTTAACAATAACTTTAAAGTCAAACGTGTTTCCTGTTTGTATTCAATGTTATCTCGGTCCTTTGTAAACAATTTTCTGGAATTGGTAAACAAGTGAGGGACATTAGGAACTAAGGAGACTATCTCTCTCTGCTAGATATCATAGTCTACTATCAATACTTAGGCAGTAGTACACCCTGTCTTCCCCACAGGGTGTTCTGAATTAGAAAATAGTCAGGGGCCAAGCTGGACACCAAAGATATTTAAACACTAAAGTGAGCAATAAGGAAGGAGATATAACATTGGTGCTCAAAATAAATACGTAGTTTGTAGAAAATGTAGATAAAATTAGGAAAGAAGGCCAAAGTATACTTACGGATTTTGACCATATGTATCATATGTAATGGGAAAGCGTTAGCATATAACCTTGAGAGAGAAAAACCCTCTGTGCACAGTGCTTTCTTTGGAAGACTGTGCCTATTCTGGGGTAGAAATGACCATTTGCCATTAATTTTTTTGTCATTTAAATTTAATAAAGTAATCATCAGGAACATTTTTAGAAGGGACTTTAGTGATCTCTTGGTCCAATCCTCTTATTTTGTAGAGGATTTATTTGGGGTCCAGGGAAATACTTGCTCAGGTCATGCTAATGAATAGGGTAGAATCTAGAAGTTGAAAAAGACTTATTGTCTCTAATCATTCTTGTTGAGTCATCATTCCTGAGGTGGCCTATTCTATCTTTGAACAATTAATTCATGGCCTCTTTTTTTTTTTTTTTTTTGCGGTATGCAGGCCTCCCCCCCACTGTGGCCTCTCCCGTTGCGGAGCACAGGCTCCGGACGCATAGGCTCAGTGGCCACGGCCCACGGGCCCAGCCACCCCGCGGCACGTGGGATCCTCCCGGACCAGGGCACGAACCCGTGTCCCCTGCATCAGCAGGTGGACTCTCAACCACTGTGTCACCAGGGAAGCCCTTCATGGCCTCTTTTAATTTTTGTAACCTAGTCACTAGAATTCTAGGATCTTATCTAATAATAAGAAAATATTGGTCTTTTCCAGTGGTTCTGTTCTTCTCATTGAGTAATGCATTCAGTTTCAGTGAGTTTTATTTTTTATGAGGGTATAGATTTTTGGACAATAAAAGATCATATAAAATTTTAGAAGAATAACACCATTGGACACTTGGTTTTATATTCCAGTGTTCTCCTATACAACAGTTGAAATAAAACCAAAGAAAACAAGAAAACCATATCCTTTACAATATAATTGAAAAGAATAAAATACTTAGGAATAAATTTAACGAAAAAAGTACACAATTTATATGCTGAAAGTTACAAAACATTGTTGAAATAAATTAAAGAAGACTGAGTGGAAAGACATTCCATGTTCACAGAGCAGAAGACTTAATACTGCTAAGATGTCAATACTCTTAGAAGTACAGATTCAGATTTTGAGCTATAGATTTTATGTAATTCCTCTCAAAATTCAAAATGAACTGCAGAAATTGAAAGCTGATCCTAAACTCCACATGAAAATGCAAGGGACCCAGAATATCCAAAACAATCTTGAAAAAGGAGAACAAAGTGGAAGAATTCACATTCTCTGACTTTAAACTTATTCCAAAGCTATAGTAATCAAGACATTGTGGTACTGGCGTAAGAATAATATATAGATCAATGGAATAGAACTGAGAGTACTGAAATAAGCCTTCACATCTGTGATCAATTCATTTTCAACAAGGGTACTATTTTTCAATGGTGACAGATAGTCTTTTCAACAAACGGTACTGGGAAAACTAGATATCCACATGTAAAAGAACCAAGTTGTACCCCTTTCTTACACCATATACAAAAAATAACACAAAATGGATCAAAGACCTAAATGTAAGGCTAAAAAAAAAAAAAAAAAAACTCTTAAGAGGAAGATCTAGAAGTAAAACTTTGTGACCTTGGGTCAGGCAAAGTCTGCTTAAATATGACCTCAAAAGCACAAGTGACAAAAAAAATAATTGATAAATTGGACTTCATCAAAATTAAAACCTTTTGTGCTTCAAAGGATACCATCAAGTAAGTGAAAAGACTCGGAGGAAATATTTACAGATAATGTGGCTGATAAAAGACTAGTATGTAGAATATATAAAGAACTCTTACATCTCCACAAAAAGATTGCCTAGTTAAAAAATAGGCAATGGATCTGAATAGATATATCCAAAAAGATAGGTAAATGGCAAAAAAAAAAGACAAATTAAAAGATGCTCAACATTATTAGCCATCAGAAAAAAAACCAATCAAAACCACAGGGAGATACCACTTCATGCTTAGTAGAATGATGTCAAAAAGACAACCAGTAGGAAGTAGTGGTGAAGACGTGGAAAAATTAGAATCTTCATACACGACTGGTGGGAATGTAAAATAGTGTAGCAATTTTGGAAAAGTCTGGCAGTTGCTCAAAAGGTTAAGCATAGAATTACCATATTACCCAGCAATTCTACTCCTAGGCATATATCTAAGACATGTTAAAAACATAGGCCCACACAAAACCATGGGCATGAATGTTCAGAGCCGCACTGTTCATAATAGCTAAGAAGTGAAACAACCCAAATGTCTATAAATCAATGAATGGATAAATATAATGTGGCATATCCATGCAATGGAATACTATTCAGCTGTAAAAAGAATGAAGTACTAATACATGCTACCACATGGATGGATCATGTAACACTGTGCTAAATGAAAGAAGCCAGTCACAAAGTGCACAATATGGTATGATCCCATTTACATGAAATGTCCAGAATGGGCAAGACAGAGAGTCAACTAATGGTTGCTTAGGGCTGGGGGGTTGAAAATGAATGGGAAGTGACTGCTAATCGGTACAGGGTTGCTTTGTAGGGTGATGAAAATATTCTAAAATTGATTGAGATGCTGGTTGCACAAGTCTATGAAGATATTAAAAACCTTTGAATTACATACTTTAAACAGATCTGTTGTATGGTTTGTGAATTCTATCTTGATAAACTGTTACTATATAAGGTATACATACAGGTATATATGCTTTATATATACATTACTCACACAAGCTATATATACTTTTTAAATTAAGAAACAGATATACAGTATAAACTATTCCCCAAGCATTTGCCATGTGCTTCCTTGATAGTCATATGGATACGAAGACCAAATGTCCCAACCCTTCCTGTCCTAGGAATGCACAGACTAGCAGGTAGATCTATGGCTTTCTGTAAGAGCCATGGGTGAAGCCATAACCACAGAGAGACGTGTGGCTGCTGTGTCCCCAACAGACCTAGCTGTCTTTGGTTCAAGGTGAGTCAGACTCAACATTCACTTTGAAGAGTGTTACTCCCCTCCTCTCCTTCATCCCCCAAATATTGAAATATTTAAAGTGACTAAGCTCATCATAAAGTTAAATAAAAACTAAAAAGCAATGCTGAAGTCTGTGGGTTCTCAGCAGGTAGACAATGGCTAAATTTTTTTAAAAGGAGGATTTTATTCTTTTATTTTGGCTTGTTTTTTTCCACAGCTTCAAGAACTTTAGCCCCTTTCAGTCAATTGTGACCTTAAGCATTGAGTCATGGGCAGATGAAAAATCTTATTTAGTGTTTGTCCGTCACTTAGATCTAGATTAAAACGCAGATGTATCACATCCAAACCCCGATTGTTTCTAGTATTTCATCTGCAGTAGTATTGTCTCATTCATTGTTACACAACTATGTGCTGAGCACTTCGCTTGAGTTAAAGACACCCTAATGCCAAGGTTAGGCACAATCCCCAGTTTCAGAGAATATCCGATTCAGTGAGGAAGACAGACATTATAGAAATTGTGAAGGGAAACTTCTAGATGCGTTGGGAACTGCAAATCTGTGGAAACAAAAGCGTTTTATGTGAGGAGGTGAAGGCTGAATAGTCAGTCAGGGGAAGGTGTGAAGGTGGCTGGAGGTGGTGGCAGAGGTTTTAGCAGAGGGATGTCTAGCAGCAAGAGTTTTCTCTGGCTGGGTGTACAGGCTGAGGAGAAAGGGTGTAAGATGAGACCAGTGAATAGGATGGGGATGGGACACACAGGCTTTCAAGGCTGCAGTGAGAAGTTGAGAATATTGTTGGGTCAATGGGAAACCACTGAAAAGCTTTAAGCAGTGGAGAGCTGTGATCAGATTTTTAAAGAGATCCCCTGGGCTGCTGTGTGAAACACTTTTCAAATCTGCATATCATGACAGAAAGTTAAAAAAAATTCAATTACACATCTTCACTCCAAAATTTTCTTAATTTCCAAAACTCAGAGGAAGCTTACAATTTCTTTGTAAGAAATGACAAGTCAAATGTCACATTTGGCCGATCCTATTTCTTCCCTGGGTTATTTAGGGACAAAGCAGAGAAAGTTTACTTTCAGCAATATTTTTCCCCATGCCAGACATTTGAATTTTGAAATCAAATAAAAGCATGAACAAAGACACTTTTTAATTTCTAGGACAAATGCCACAAAAGCAAAAGGATGGAGTATCAAAGAAATTATTTGAGGCCCAGTGAGCAGGGTGGGAAGTGGGTGGCAGAGTTTGTGGGTGTTGGTATGTTGAAATTCCAAGCACTTCTCTGCTGGCTTTGAAATGAGTTGAGCAGGACCGAATGCCTAAGTCCTAGTAGATATATGACAACCCCAGAAATTCATCACCTCTCAGCAAATGCCATTTGCTGAGAGTAGTATTAGAAGAGAAGATTAATTTCACATCATGGATTTGAGACATTTCTCCTTAATTCCAGTCTTTTAATTAATTCAGCAATACTTACTGAAAGTCTATTTTGTGTAAGGAATGGTACTAAATACTAAGGGTATATGCAGTGATGAGGGGTGACCGCCATCTGTGGACAGTCCATTTCTTCCATGAAGGTCACTTTTTATTACAGAAGAGTCCCACAGTTTATTTAGAAGACTTAATAGAACAGATCAAATCTTATCTCCCCAAACAAAACAATATCCTTCAAAACTATGTATTAATTTAGTTTGTAACTCCAGTAAGCTATGTTCTCAGAAATAAAAGTTGGGACATATGGTATGAAAGATATATTCAGGGGTCAATTGGACAAAATACATGAAATCACAACTGTCCAGTGAAATCTCAGGGCCCATTGTCATTTATCTGTATCACTGCATTATTAGCATTACGAAAGGACTCCATTGTGATTTGTAAAAGCCAGAGGTGACTGAGACATTTCACTTTGATCCACACAACACACACACATACCCATCAATCATCCCAACACTTCCTGCATTCAGGAAACCAAGCGGCACATACCATATGGGGAAACTGACTGATTTTCACTTTCTATTATGATTTATATATCATTATTCACATTTCACTGTAGTCTCTTTGGGGAGGGTTGGTTAACATTTGTGTTTGCTGTCAATCAAATTTTGCTCCTTTCATCACCCTTTCCTAATGTCTGAACTACAGTAGAGAACAAGACAAGAATAGAAGTTTCGACATTTAAAAGAAAGGATCACAGGATATATATAACCTTTAACCAAAGCTGTGATTATATGCTTCTTTTAAAAATAAGATCTATAATTAGAAATGATAAATGCCAATAAAATCCAGTCATTTGTATCTTTATCTTATATATAAATAAATATATATGTAAATAAATAAAAGTTGAGAAATTAGCTGAAATGGAAAATGATTCTTGAGATTTAACACAAAATAATTTCTTTAAAGTAATGACCAAGTCTGAACATTTACTCAAGATATTCACTTAATTCAAAGCATCCATTTTGATTAAACCTTACTTCAATAATATTAGACCTCAATATCTTCCTGACTTTCAGGCTTTTATTTTCTTTTTTCCTTAGACGGGCATTTATTTTAAAAGAAATTCCAAATTTATAAACAGATTAGGGTGCTGAGGCTAATCCCTTTTTTCTAGGAGGTTAGACTTTCATATTTAGAAAGGTCACTCCTTTTTTTTTTAACAGCAAACAGTTGGCAGGTATTTATTAGGTACCAGGCATGGCTTTAGATTCTGAAATACAAATCTAGATTCTGAAATGAAAGTCATGGGTTTCCTGTTTTGAGAAGCTTCCCTTTTAGTGAGGGAAATGGGCGTGTTTAAAAAAAAAAAAAAGATGCTAAGATATGGAAAGTGCTAACAGATAATGAAAGCAGGGTATGAGCTCTGAAGACAGCATCTGGAAGAGGTGACATGGAGCTGGACCCTTACTGGAAAAAAAGGAGTTTGTGAGAGGATGGAGGAGATGGGAGGCACTTCAGGTAGAAGAAACAGCATGTGTAAGTGTTCATGAAAAGACCTGGTGTCTTGGAGAATACTGGCCTGAACTCAGGGTTCATGGGGTGAGTACAAATGAGTCACCGTATAAAAAGTGCAAGATGATGAGTAAAAAGTCACAGCACCCTTCTGAATTCTTCCAGACACTTGCTATGCATATTCAAATTATCTAGCTACCTATCTACCTATCTATCAATGTATCATGTCATCTATCAATCTATCTATTCATCCACCTATCCATCTTTCTCCTCAAGTGGTATCACACTATATATAACTATTCTGCAACCTACCTTTTCTCAATACTTCTTGAATACAATACAAATCAGTAGGTAGAGATCTCCTTCATTATTTTTAGCACCACGTCCCTGATATAGATGTATCTAAATCTACTTAATCATTTCTCTGTCGATGACTATTTAGGATGTTTGCAGTTATTTGCTGTTGCAAACCATGCTGCCTTGAACATCCCTATGCATCTATTTGTACAGTTTTAAGGGAATATATCTGCAGGATAAATTGATGGTCATAGAGCGTGGCAAAGATTTGACTGCTATTGCCAAATGGCTCTCAAAGAAAAGTCACTCCCTTCTAACTTATGTGAGAGTGCTTATTTCCCCCACTCCTCACCGATACCCACCCCAACCTTTCCTGGTTGATCATAGTAGTAATTATTAATTTTTATGAAATTTCTTACACAAGTAATTATGGTCTTTGAGAAACAACTTAGAAAATGAAAAGAAGAAACTAGTACAAAAATATCACCCTAAATTCCACTGCACAGAGTTGTCTATTATTAGCATTTGATCTGTAACCTTTATACTTTTCACTGTGTAAGGATCAACTTGTGTCCTGGTGGGGCCGTAGCCGAGACACAGATTCAGCCTGGATCAAGAAGAGTCCCCTCCACTCCACTCCTAATTTCTGGTATCTATTTAGCTCTATTGATCCAAGGGGGCTGGGGAAACTGCTAGGGAAAGTATTCAGAGGGTTTTTGCAAGTTACATTCAGATATATCCCATATGGTAGACCCTGGATGTCTAAAACAAGCCAAATCAAAATGAGGAAAAGGTTACCTGAGAGAGAGCCACCTGATGGAAGAAAGAGTCTGGCGTATATATCCAGACTACACAGTAGGTTCTAAGCATTTGAAGACAGCCACTTGTGCTGGGAACATAACGATAGCTGTTACTTGAAACTTTTCTGACCCAAGCGCTCTGCGGTGGGAGTGCTTCCCAGGACAAAATGGCCATGTGAACAAACAAACAAAGCAGTCTTACTAAATTCTGTGACATCTTCGGACCACCCTGCTGTGAGGATAACCCTCCCTCTCCCACCAAAGCATCACATGGAGGGGAGAAATCTTCTCTCTCATTTCACAATAGACTGTCCAGCAATAGAGCTATTATAAGGTCGAATGCATCAGAGGTTAGTGTGATCAACAGGGATGGGTGCCCCAAAGCAGGCAGTGACATTACAGATCTTTGGCACAGTTACCATACCCTCAACATGGCAGAGGCCAGTAATGGTGGCACACTCTGCTGATAACTTGACCCATTTATGAGCCATCTAGCCCTACTTAATGGACTCAAAAATAGTAGGGTGTTAGAAGGAGAGGAAGCTTTGCTTCTCAGAATCTAAAACTGCATGAATGTATGGGTACTCGGTGCTAGTGAAAAGCCTGTAATAGTTTCTCATTGCCACGGAATAAAGTCCCAATTCCTTGATGATTTTCAAGGATTTTTATGATCAGGATCCTATATTTTCAAGTGTTTGCTTGCAGTTCTCTGAGTGAGTCTCTTGGCCTTTGTGTAAACAGATCTCTTCCTGGGGCATAAGTTACTACATGCTACCTGCCTAATTCCTCTCATCCTTTGTGACTCAGTTCATATATTTTCTGCTACGGAAAGACTTTTCTGACCACCAAAGGCTAGGTTAATTGTTTTTCTTCTATAGTTTTGTGGCACCCTGTTCATATTCCCATTATGTAACACTTACATTTGACTGCAATACAAGCATGATTGCCTATCTCCATCACAATGTCAGAGGATTCCTGAAGGCCGGGTCCATACCTTATTTGTTGCTGTATGTCCACTGCCTACTACAGTGCCCAGCATATAGTACACACTCAATATATTTGTTGAATAGATAAATTAATGAATTGGTAACTGTATGAAACAAGATCATGAGATTAATTGTGGACCTCTTAAATTTCAATATCTGTAGCTATCTGAGAAGAGCTACATCCAGGTGTGAATATTGGAAGAGGCTGAGGGGAACTGATTGAAGATACAAATTTGGAGTCATTAAATTTCCCTATTTTTCTTTTTCCAGTCTACTATTTGTCATTTTTTTCTTAAAAGTCAGTAACATTAATTTTCCTAACTTTAAAGATAGAAAAACTTAGAAATGCAGAAAAGTATATAGAGAACAAGTTAATAATAATATCATTCTTCCTCTCCCCAGCAGAAGTTAATCACTGTTAACATGTGTATACTATTTCCTTTTGATTTTACTCTCTCTCTCTGTATTTAACACAATTGGATCATGTGCTTATATAGGTCTTTTTTTCATTCAGCATTATATCATAAACAATTTTCTTTGCTTCTAAATATTCTTTAAACACCCGACTTTTAATACCCTTAAAATGTTCTACTGCATGGATGCATGGTGATTATTTTAATCATCTCAATAATTGAGTATTTAGGTTGTATCACTCTTTCACCATAAAGTATATTTATCTCTAGGTTTTTCTATAGACGCCCTGTATCAGGTTGAAGAAGTTCTCTTTTACTCCTAGTTTGCTGAGAGCTTTTTTTTTCTTTTTAATCAGAAGTGGGTATTGGATTTTGTCCATATGTTTGTTCCATATCTTTTGAGATGATCAAAGTGTTTTATTTCCATTTTTTTTATGGTGAATTGCATTAAAAAATTTAAAAATGTTAAACCAACCTTGCATACCTGGGATAAACCCCACTTGGTCATGATATATTATCTTTCTTAACAAAACTTATTGGATTCAATTTGATAAACTTTTGCATCTGTGTTCATGAGGGATATTAGTCTATAGTTTTCTTTTCTTGTAATATGTTTGGTTTTAGTATTAATGCAATGTTTTCTGGAAGAGTCTGTGTAGAATTGGTGTTATTTCTTCCTTAAATGTTTGGTAGATTTAACCAGAGAAGTCATCTGAGCCTACAGTTTTCTTTGCGTGAATGTTTTTAAACTATAATTGTAATTTCTTTAATAGATATAGAGGAATTCAGGTTATCTATTTATTCCTGGTAAGCTTTAATAGCTTGTGCCTATCGAGGAACTTGTCTATTTAATCTAAGTTGTTGAATTTACTGGCATAAAATTGTTCATAATATTCTCCTATTATTCTTTTGGTATTTTTAGAATCTGTAGTAAATACCACCTTCCTCATTCTGGATATTAGTCATTTGCAACTTTTTTTCCTCTGATCAGTCTGGCTAGAGGTTAATCAATTTTATTCATCTCAAAGAACTAGTTTTTGGTTTTATGGATCTTTCTCTATTGTTTTTCCAATTTCTGTTTAATCAATCACTGCTCTAATCTTTACTATTTCCTTTCTTCCACCTACTTTGGATTTAATTTGCTTTTTTTTCTTATTGCTTAAGGTTGAAGCTGAGGTCACTGATTAGAGACATTTTTTTCTTTTTTAATATAGGTTAAAATTTCCCCCTAAACACTACTACAAATGCTATATATTCTCTCCTATGCACTGCTTTAGTGGAATCCTAAAAATTCTGGTATGTTGCATTTTCATTTTCATTTCATGAAAAATACTTCCAAAGTTTCCATTTTATTTCTTATTTGACCATGGGACATTTAGAAGTGTGTTATTTAGTTTCCATACATTTGGAGATTTTCCAAGGATGTATTTTTGTTTTCTACTTTAGTTCCACTGTGATCAGAGTATGACTTGAAACTTTTTGAACCCTTTTGAATTTATTGAGATTTGTTTTATGACCTAGAAAATGATCTAATTTGGTAAATAATCCACATGTACTTGACAAGAATGTGTATCTGCTCTCTATATTGCTCTTCATCATGAAATATTAATGGAATATTCTAGAAATGTCAATTAGGTCAAGTTGGTAATGGTGTTGTTCAAATTTTCCATATTCTTACTGATTTTCACTTATCACAGTCTACCTTCAAGTGATATTATATACTACTTCATATATAGCATAAGAAAAAATATTATAGTTCCATTACTCCCCTTCCAACTTGTGTGCTATTATTGCCATATATTTTACTTGTATAAATGGTATAAGCCCATACTCCATTATTATCATTCTTGTTTAAACAGTCTATGTCTTTTAAAAAGATCTAAGTAATAACAAAAAAACCTTTTACACTTACCCACATAGTTCCCATTTTAGATGAGGACTTTCTTAACATTTCTTGTAGGTCTCCTGCTAATTAATTCTTTTAACCTTTCTATTGTTTCATACGTCAAACAATCTTTAATTTGCCTTAGTTTTTTTCTTAAATTTAATTTAATTTTTTTATACAGCAGGTTCATATTAAGTTATTTATTTTACACATATTAGTGTGTATATGTTAATCCCAATCTCCCAATTCATCCCATCACCACCACCCCCTGCCCCTGCTTTGCCCCTATGGTGTCCATATGTTTGTTCTCTACATCTGTGTCTCTATTTCTGCCTTGCAAACTGGTTCATTTGTACCATTTTTCTAGATTCCACATATATGTGTTAATATACGATATTTGTTTTTCTCTTTCTGACTTACTTCACTCCGTATGACAGTCTCTAGGTCCATCCACGTCTCTACAAATGACCCAATTTCATTCCCTTTTATGGCTGAGTAATATTCCATTGTATATATGTACCACATCTTCTTTATTCATTCGTCTGTTGATGGGCATTTAAGTGACTTCCATGACCTGGCTATTGTAAATAATGCTGCAATGAACATTGGGGTGCATGTGTGTTTTTGAATTATGGTTTTCTCTGGGTATATGCCCAGTAGTGGGATTGCTGAGTCATATGGTAGTTCTATTTTTAGTTTTTTAAGGAACCTCCATACTGTTCTCCATAGTGGCTGTATCAATTTACATTCCCACCAACAGTGCAAGAGGGCTCCCTTTTCTCCACACCCTCTCCAGCATCTGTTGTTTCTACACTTTCTGATGATGTCCATTCTAACTAGTGTGAGGTGATACCTCATTGTGGCTTTGATTTGCATTTCTCTAATAACTAGTGATGTTGAGCAGGTATTCATGTGCCTCCTGGCCATCTGTATGTCTGTCTTCTTTGGAGAGATGTCTATTTAGGTCTTCTTCCCAATTTTTTGACTGGGTTCTTTGTTCTTTTAATATTGAGCTGCATGAGCTGTTTATATATTTTGAAGATTAATCCTTTGTCCATTGATTCGTTTGCAAATATTTTCTCCCATTCTGAGTGTGGTATATTTGTCTTGTTTATAGTTTCCTTTGCTGTGCAAAAGCTTTGAAGTTTCATTAGGTCCCATTTGTTTACTTTTGTTTTTATTTCTATTACTCTAGGAGGTGGGTCAAAAAAGCTCCTGCTGTGATTTATGTCAAAGAGAAAAGTTCTGCTCTAAAAGTTTTATAGTGTCCGGTCTTACATTTAGGTCTTTAATCCATTTTGAGTTTATTTTTGTGTATGGTGTTAGGAAGTGTTCTAATTTCATTCTTTTACACATAGCTGTCCAGTTTTCCCAGCACCACTTATTGAAGAGACTGTCTTTTCTCCATTGTATATCCTTGCTTCCTTTGTCATAGATTAGTTGATCATAGGTGTGTGGGTTTATCTCTGGGCTTTCTATCCGTTTCCATTGATCTGTATTTCTGTTTTTGTGCCAGTACCATATTGTCTTGATTACTGTAGCTTTGTAGTATAGCCTGAAGTCAGGGAGTCTGATTCCTCCAGCTCCATTTTTTTCCCTCAAGACTGCTTTGGCTATTCAGGGTCTTCTGTGTCTCCATACAAATTTTAAGATTTTTTTGTTCTAGTTCTGTAAAAAATGCCATTGCTAATTTGATAGGGACGGCACTGAATCTGTAGATTGCTTTGGGTAGTACAGTCATTTTCACAATATTGATTCGTCCAATCCAAGAATATGGTACATCTCTCCATCTGTTTGTGTCGTCTTTGATTTCTTTCATCAGTATCTTCTTGTTTTCTGAGTACAGGTCTTTTACCTCCTTAGATAGGTTTATTCCTAGGTATTTTATTCTTTTTGTTGCAATGGTGAATGGGATTGTTTCCTTAATTTTGTTCTTGGTTATTTAGTAACGTATCGTTTAGCCTCCATATGCTTGTGTTTTTTACATTGTTTTCCCTGTAATTTATTTCTAATCTCATAGCATTGTGGTCGGAAAAGATGCTTGATATGATTTCAATTTTCTTAAATTTACCGAGGCTTGATTTGTGACCCAAGATGTGATCTATCCTGGAGAATGTTCCATATGCACTTGAGAAGGAAGTGTAATTTGCTGTTTTCGGATGGAATGTCCTATAAATATCAGTGAAATCTATCTGGTCTATTGTGTCATTTAAAGCTTGTGTTTCCTTATTAGTTTTCAGTCTGGATGACTTGTCCATTGGTGTGAGGTGTTAAAGTCCCCCACTATTATTGTGTTGCTGTCTATTTCCTCTTTTATAGCTGTTAGCATTTGCCTTATGTATTGAGGTGCTCCTATGTTGGCTGCATATATATTTATAATTGTTATGTCTTCCTTTTGGATTGATCCCTTGATCATTATGTACTGTCCATCCTTGTCTCTTGTAACATTCTTTATTTTAACGTCTATTTTACCTGACACGAATATTGCTACTCCAGCTTTATTTTGATTTCCATTTACATGGAATACCTTTTTCCATCCCCTCACTTTCAGGCTGTTTGTGTCTCTAGGTCTGAAGTGGGTCTCTTGTAGACAGCAAATATATGGGTCTTGTTTTTGTATCCATTCAGCAAGCCTGTGTCTTTTGGTTGGAGCATTTAATCCATTCACATTTAAGGTAATTATTGATATGTATGTTCCTATTACCATTTTCTTAACTGTTTTGGGTTTGTTTTTGTAGGACCTTTTCTTCTCTTGTGTTTCCCACTTAGAGAAGTTCCTTTAGCATTTGTTGTAGAGCTGGTTTGGTGGTGGTGAATTCTCTTAGCTTTTGGTTGTCTCTAAAGCTTTTGATATCTCCATTGAATCTGAATGAGATCCTTGCCGGGTAGAGTAATCTTGGTTGTAGGTTCTTCCCTTTCATCACTTTAAATATATCATGCCACTCCCTTCTGGCTTGTAGAGTTTCTGCTGAGAAATCAGCTGTTAACTTTATGGGAGTCCCCTTGTATATTATTTGTGGTTTTTCGCTTGTTGCTTTTAATAATCTTTCTTTGTCCTTAATTTTTGTCAATTTGATTACCATGTGTCTCGGCATGTTTCTCCTTGTGTTTATCCTGCTGGGAGTCTCTGCACTTTCTGGACTTGGGTGGCTATTTCCTTTCCCATGTTAGGGAAGTTTTAGACTACAATCTCTTCAAATACTTTCTCTGGTCATTTCTCTCTCTCTTCACTTTTTGGGACCCCTATAATGCGAATGCTGTTGCATTTAATGTTGTCCCAGAGGTCTCTTAGGCTGTCTTCATTTCTTTTCATTCTTTTTTCTTTATTCTGTTCCACAGCAATGAATTCCACCATTCTGTCTTCCAGGTCAGAAGAAAAATGGAGAAACTTACCCATTTTTCTGCCTCAGTTACTCTGCTATTGATTCCTTGTAGTGTAGTTTTCATTTCAGTTATTGTATTGTTCATCTCTGTTTGTTTGATCTTTAATTCTTCTAGGTCTTCATTAAACATTTCTTGCATCTTCTCGATCTTTGCCTCCATTCTTTTTCCGAGGTCCTGGATCATCTTCACTATCGTTATTCTGAGTTCTTTTTCTGGAAGGTTGCCTATCTCCACTTCATTTAGTTGTTTTTCTGGGGTTTTTTCTTGTTCCTTCATCTGGTACATAGCCGTCTGCCTTTTCATCTTGTCTATCTTTCTGTGAATGTGGTTTTTGTTCCACAGGCTGCAGGACTGTAGTTCTTCTTGCTTCTGCTGTCTGCCCTCTGGTGGATGAGGCTATCTAAGAGGCTTGTGCAAGCTTCCTGATGGGAGGGACTGGTGGTGGGTAGAGCTGGGTATTGCTCTGGTGGGCAGAGCTCAGTAAAACTTTAGTCAGCTTGTCTGCTGATGGGTGGGGCTGAGTTCTTTCCCTGTTGGTTGTTTGGCCTGAGGCAACCCAGCACTGGAGGCTACAGGCTCTTTGGTGCAGCTAATGGTGGGCTCTGGGAGGGCTTATGCCAAGGAGTACTTCCTGGAACTTCCACTGCCAGTGTCCCTGTCCAAGCGGTGAGCCACAGCCACCAGCCGCCTCAGCAGGAGACCCTCCAACACTAGCAGGTAGGTCTGGTTCAGTCTCCTGAGGGGTCACTGCTCCTTCCTCCTGGGCCCCGATGTGCACACTACTTTGTGTGTGCCTTCCAAGAATGGAGTCTCTGTTTCCCCCAGTCCTCTCTGTTGAAGTCCTGCCAGCAAATCCCACTAGCCTTCAAAATCTGATCCTCTGGGAATTCCTCCTCCTGTTGCCGGACCCCCAGTTTGGAAACCCTGATGTGGGGCTCAGAGCCTTCACTCCAGTGGGTGGACTTCTGTAGTATAAGTGTGCTCCAGTTTGTGAATCACCCACACAATGGTTATGGGATTTGATTTTATTGTGATTGTGCCTCTCCTACCATCTCATTGTGGCTTCTCCTTTGTCTTTGGATGTGGGTTATCTTTTTGGTGAGTTCCAGTGTCTTCCTGTTGATGATTGTTCAGCAGTTAGTTGTGATTCCAATGCTCTTGTAAGAGGGAGTGAGCACACATCCTTCTATTCTGCCATCTTGAACCAATCTTACCTTTGTTTTTGAAAGATACTTTTTCCTAGGTATAGAATTCTAGCTTAATAGTGTTTTTCTTTCAGTATTTTGAAGATGTTGTTCTACTGTCTTCTCAGTTTTTCCCAGTGATGTGTCTGCTGTCGTACTAATGTTTCTTCTTCTGCATGTAAGATATTTTTTTCCTCTGACTGACTTTAAGGTTATTTTCTTCATCACTGGTTTGGAACAAATTTATTGTGATATACCTGGTTGTAGTTTTCTTTATATTTCTAGTGCTTGGGGTTAATTGGTATTCTTAGGTCTGTGGGTGTTTCTGAGAGTTTCCATCAAATTTTGAAAAAATTTGGCTATTGTTCCAGCAATTTTTTTTTGCCTTACCCCCCCTCCTTAGGGAACTCCATTTTCATGTATATTTGGCTGCCTCAAGTTGTCCCATGGTTCTCTGATGCTCTGTTTATTTTTCTGATTCTCTGTTCTCTCATTATATTTGGGAAAGTTTCTATTGCTGTGTCTTCAAATTCACTAGTATTTTTCTTCTGCAATGTTTAGCTTGCTGTTCATCTCATCCAGTGTATTTTTATTCCCAAACATTGTAGTTTTCATCTCTCAAATTTGATATAGATCTTTCTTATGTCTTCTATGTCACTATTTAACTTTTACTTATATGGAATTGTACAGAATATAGTTATAATTTACTATTTTATTGTCTTTAGTTGCAAATTCTACCATCTATCTTACATTAATCACCTGTGTGATTAATTTATCCCCCCCATTATGTTATATATATATTTTGCATGTCTGTTTAATTTTTTGATTGAATTCCAGACATTATGAATCTTACCTTGCTGACTAGTAAACATTTTTGTATTCACATAATGGTCTTGGGGTTTATTCTAGGAAATAGTTTGATCCTTTTGGGTCTTGCTTCTAAGATTTGTTAGGTGGGAGCAGACCAGTGCTCATTCAAGGACTAAATCCCTAATAGTGAGGCAGGACCCTCCTGAATACTTCACCATGTCCTGTGAATCATGAGGTTTTCCAGTCTGGCTGGTGGGTCAGGCCCTGTGTGATCCCCAGGCACTGTCTACTTCAGTCCTTCCAGGGGGTTCTTTCTCTGGCCTCTGGTGGCTTCTTCAGATGCACGTGCTGATCAGTCCTCAGCTAAAGACTTCATGGAGACCCTATTTCTACAGATTTCTGGGGTTCTCTCTCTGTGCAGCTTTCCCCATCTCATGACTCTATCCTGCAAATTCTAAATGCCTTAGTCTTCCCAAACTCTGCTCCATCTTTCAACTCAGGGAGGCCATGGCCTGGAAACTCTGTCAAGGCAGAAGGTGGGGCAATCATGTGACTCACCTCATTTTTCTCCATCTCTCAGGAATCAGTCTCCTCACTGACTGATGTCCACTGTCTTGCAAATCATTATTTCCTATAGTTTGTTCATTTTTCAGTTGCTTCAGGTGTGAGGATAAATCTGGTCATTGTTACTCCATCTTGGTTGGAAGCAGAAATCAAGCCTGCAGTGCAGCTTACATTTTTACCTTTTTCAGTTCCTAGTCAGGTCGAAACATTTTCCCCCCATTTTTTTTTTTTGCGGTACGCGGGCCTCTCACTGTTGTGGCCTCTCCCGTTGCGGAGCACAGGCTCTGGACGCACAGGCTCAGCGGCCATGGCTCACGGGCCTAGCCGCTCCGCATCATGTGGGATCCTCCCGGACCGGGGCACGAACCCATGTCCCCTGCATCGGCAGGCGGACTCTCAACCACTGCGCCACCAGGGAAGCCCTTCCCCCCATTTTTGCTAGTAACTTTAGTTTCTCCTCCTATGGATTGTCTATTATTGTTACTCTTGTTTTTTATTGGAAGTTTAATATTTTTTCTCATAAATTTGTTAGAGCACTTTCTGTATTTTTACTTGGCCCATGTTGTTCAGTCCAGGCAATGAGAACGATTTGCCATTAGAAACTTCTTTTGCTATGAAAGTCTCACATGAAGGCCTATGTAACTCAGTGTTTGGTTCTTACCATTCTTGGCCTTCATACACTTGAAAAGTACTATATACTGTCATCGGTAAGAGCATCTCACTATAGCAGTAGTAATTCTCAAGAAAAAGCCATCCCCATCCACCTGCCCCTACTCAGAAGGGGTACCAGTTTCTCTGCAGGGGCTCAGGGAAACTGGTAGCTTGAAAAAGTCCCTCAGATGATTTTGATAAGCCTGATTAAGGTTGTTGCCTCCTCTCCATTGAGATACACTGATATAAACACTAATTATTCGAGTTGTGATTCCTTATTAGAGATCCTGGAAGGTACCGATGGAGAAGCCCAAGCTATTTTTCAGTATTTTAAAGAACCTAATGAATTTTCAGTACTTTAAAATGTCTAAAGGCAGTTATAGATGAAAAGGCTGGCAGATAAGCCTGAAAGTCAGTTCTTTACTTTTACTGGAGTTCTGTCAACTGACTATGGTAACACTGCCTCCTTCCTGCTAGTCAGAGACACAGGAAGATAGGTATACATGTATTATATTACTGATAAGTAGAAAATAGAAAGTGAATTAATGTTATTTAACAAGGGACGTTTGCTTGATATTGTTTAATAGATATTATCTTTCCAAGTGTGCAATCCCTGAAGGAAAACAATAAATAAATGTGTTCTTGTTGGTGAGAAAGCTGAAAACTACTGTTAGGACCACATCCTTGGATTTCTTAAACACAGAATTGCATTGGGAGTTCACATTCTCTAAGAACACAACTCTTGAGAAGCAAATAGAATTAGACAGGGAGAGAATCAAGGACAGCCCTTTTCTTATATATGTTGGGGAACAGTTGTTTTCTGTTATTACTCAGACTCCCTTTCTCTTACTTTCAAAGTCATGTCACGCACAACCTGGATTTCATTCCTTTCTCAGACACTGGGCTCCAAATCTTCTTTCTGGAAAAAATATCCACAGCATTGTGCTGCTGTGCTTTTTAGAAGCATCTCACAGGTGGACTGAATCTTACGTTTCTACAATATCTAAGTTGCATAAGGTGGTCAGACTCTTGATTCTGGGAAACACATGTTTTGTGTTAAATTTTTGTGTGTGTGGTAAAAAGACACATAATATAAATTTACATTTATGTAAATTTTAAAATAAACAACTCAGTGGCATTAAGTACATTTACAATGTTTTGCAACCATCACCATTATCTAGTTCCAGAACGTTTTCATCACCTCAAGTGGAAACCTGTGTATTATATTTTTGAAGTTAAAAGATGCACAACTGGTTACAGTAGAGAAGTTTTCAAAGAATCTCTGTAATCTTTCTCCTCTAAGAGAAAGGAGATAATTTTTTTTGCAATTTTCAACCGCAATGTTCAGAAGCAGCGCACCCCAAATCATAGCTTGTCTTTATCAGAAACTGAAATCTATCAGATGAATAATTCTAGTGAAAATAACTGGTTAAAATTTAAATTAGAATACTAATATAAACGCTAAGTTGAATACAGCCCAGTAATATTTCACACACACTCATGTTCTGTTTTCCTTTCTATTGAGAGAAAGTCTTTTTGAATACTTGTATAGTCTCTTCAAAAGCAAACAGCTGGGGGCTTCCCTGGTGGCGCAGTGGTTGAGAGTCCTCCTGCCGATGCAGGGGACACTGGTTCGTGCAATAACAAGTCATTGTCATTTTAGGCCAACAGTTTGGGGTGATTTATTATGCAGCAAAAGATAGCTAGTACAGTGTTCCCTGTGTGACCTCCTGTAACCCTTCCAGCCTCACCTCTAGCTTCTCTTTCTCTCACTCACTCACTGGGCTTCACCGCCATGCTCCCCTCTTAGGATATTTCTTTGCACTTACTTCTCTCTTCCTGGACTTTCCCCCTCTCATGTCCCCATAGCTTGCTCCCTCATTTCCTGCAGGTCTCTGCTTAAATGGCCCACCACCCTTCATATTTTCTTCTCCCCTTTCCTCCACTTCATTTTTTTCATAGTACTTATCACCATCTGACATACCATATTTTTATTTGTTTATTTATGTATTATCTGTCTTTTAGAAGGTAAACTCCATGAGGTCAAGAGCTGTTTGTATTTCATTCAGTATTCAATCTCCAGTATTCACAGTGCCTGTTACTTAGAGGCACTTGATAAATATTTGCTGGAAATATTGAATGCAGGCAAGAATAAAGGAATAGATGGAGGAAATGTTATCACTTCAGAAGGGCTGTAGAAAATTCTTATGCATAACAAGGATTTTTTTTTGCTCCATCCCGATCCTGCCTCTGTGGTGTAGATATACTGGGGCCACATGCCAGTTTCTTTCAGTTGTATATATAAGTCAAGAAATACTGATTTATTACCATAAGTGTAAAAATTTATTATCAAAATTGTTATGCTCAAAATGCTGCTTGCAAAAAAAAAAAAAAAGTTCTGTGGCTAAATAACCCTTGGAAACACTATTTATACGCTCTCTGGAGGATTCACAGTGTGCCCTGGCCTATAAAAGGTACCTCGAAGTCCAGCAACAAAGAAACATATTTACTTTAACTCAGTATTTCCCGAATTTACTTGCCTAAAGAATGCTTTCTTCTTAATAAAGAACTGGAGTTCTAATTTATAATACAGCCAATAGTCATTGAGTGATTCCCATATGTTTGGTCCAGTACCTATCACATCCTCTCAATAACCCTATAAGGCAACTATTACCCTGATGACCTCCATTTTACAGATGAGGAAACTGAGGCACAGAGATAATTGTTCAAGGTTACATAGTCAATTAAGTGGCAGGGAGAGTATTCATACCCAGATGTCTGTGAATGAGAAGTTTGAGCTCCTTAACTAACGATACAACTTTGAAAGTTTAACCTTTCTATAAGCACTAACAGCAATCATTAACCATGCCTTTCATTTTCAGAAAACCAATCTCGGCATGTTTTTCTCTCTGTAACAAGGAATTTGTGCCACTCTCCTATTAAACCTGTTCTCAAATGCTTTGATTACTGTTAAGAACTCAGCTTACTATATTTCTGAATTTATCTGTGGTTTAACAGGAGAAAGTCTCTAGCTACAGAAGTTTGATAGAAATTTCTACAATACCTGAGTAGGGTAGAATATTCTCTGAGCTTTTCTTCCAATAGGGCGGTAGCTCTCCAAGTAAGGTCTCCAGGAGAGCAGCAGCTTCAGCATCACCTGGGAATGTGAAAGAAATGCAAATTTTTGACTCCACCCTAGGCCTAAGGAATACAGAAACTGAGTGGGCGGGGCCCAGCAAACAGTTGTTTAACAAGCCCTCCAGGTGATTTGGATGCAGCCTCAGTTTTGAGGTGGTTGTTTTGTGCACCTGTGTGTAATTCAGCCCTGATACGGTGTCCCAAACAGGAAAGGTCAGCATTTTCTCATCATGTGGGTTTGTGTCTGAATATACTAACTGGTGAATTTAATTGGATTCCTATTAAATCTTTAAAATATATTTAGTCATACATTCACTCTACTTTCCTTAAAGTGATTTTCTCAGGTGGCAAAATAAAAAGGAATGCTTTGAAATTTCCTTGGCTTATAAACAGAATCTATTTAAGGTAACAGATAAAGAAAGGGCCTTCTTTGGGATCCAAAAGGAATGCACTTAATTCATGGTTTAACTTTTTTTTTTTTTTTGCGGTACGCGGGCCCTCTCACTGTTGAGGCTTCTCCCGTTCCGGAGCACAGGCTCCGGACGCGCAGGCTCAGCCGCCATGGCTCACGGGCCCAGCTGCTCCGCGGCATGTGCGATTTTCCCGGACCGGGGCACGTACCCGAATTGCCCGCATCGGCAGGCGGACCCTCAACCACTGCGCCACCAGGGAAGCCCTCAACTTTTTTATAGCTAATAAAGTAGTTCTGTTTCCCCAGTCTGGCAAGGTGATAATTGCCTTTTAATATCTTGTTTTCCTGTGTTGTAAAACACTCAAAAGAATATGCATAATAAAATATACCGTGGTATGCTGGAGCAGACCCAACTGGCTAGCGAGAGCTGCTCTGCGCTTCTAACTCTGCCTTCTGGTGTCACTTTGGCAGCTTGAAATCATCAATAGTGAAGAGTATTTACACCATGGACATTGGCAGATGTTACAAAGCAGGGCTACTTTTTTTTTTTTTTAATTCAGAGAGCTAACTGTTAAAACATTTACCAGCATACCACTGAAACTGTGTGGAAGAATGCTTGTTGAAGCATTCTTTGTGATAAAGGAAGATAGGAGAGGTAGATGATTAACTATAAGGGACTGCTGATTTCAAAAGAATACTATGCAGCCATTGAAAAAAAGAATCAGGTATATTATCAAAGGACATTATTGTCAAGTGAGAAAATATTGCAGGATAATGTATATAGTACAATGCTATCTTTTGTCAAAGTAATCGAACATATATATATGTGTGTATATACATATAAATTATATGATATCTATTAAGATGTTACTCTTACTAAATGAGAATTAGGAAAGTGGAACAGCAGGGGTCTCAACATTTATTTTACATACTTCTGTACTGTTAGAATTTTTCTTAAAATGTATGTAATATATGCATATATAACCTTTGTGACGGATAATTTTTGTTCTGGGGGTTAATTTTTAAAAACCACTATTTTTGATGGAGTGATTATTGTTTGTAAATGCTCATCTTTCTTTTTCCCACTAGATGGTGAATTGCTAAAGGACAGGACTCAGTTTACTACTTCTTCCTGCTTCCCATAGCATCTGGGTACACAGAAGGAATCAAATAAATGCAAGTTGCTAATTGGGAAAATCAATAAATCTTTAACATTTGCAATAAAGTTGTTTGGTTAGCCCTGCACAGCTCATTTACAGAATAAGCAGTCTTTCCACTGTACAGCCAGATTATATTGATATCTTGGGATGTGAGGTTCAGAAAGACAGATCCAACTGGAGAAGAGATTGGTAGGACCTCATCAGAGAAGCCCCTGACAACAGCTGCAAGTCTTGGGCTTGCTACAGGGGACAAGAGGGAACTACAGTGTGTTCTTGAATAGGACATAAAGAAGCACTAGAGGACCTTGTTAGGTAATGAAATGGTAAGGAGTAGGGAGACTGGAGGCAGGGAGGTGGGCGGGGAGAAACAGCTTTCTTAGCAATACAATAATTAGAGAGAAAAAGGTATATTTTTTATAAGTTTAAAAGGGAAAAAAGAAGACTGTGGTGACTGAATAAATAGGGAGAGAAGAAAATCAAAAATTAAAGATGATTCTGAGATTTTTGGCCTGGGCATCCACACATTGTCAAGAAATGCAGTAGTTGGAAGGAGAAGCAGTTTTGGAAAATGAAACAATAAATTACGCTTGGATGCACTGAGTTGTACATGAGTTGGGGGCAGATAGGT
Organism: Neophocaena asiaeorientalis asiaeorientalis; assembly: GCF_003031525.2. Lineage (NCBI taxonomy): Eukaryota > Metazoa > Chordata > Mammalia > Artiodactyla > Phocoenidae > Neophocaena > Neophocaena asiaeorientalis. Next base: position 2,855,438 of record NW_020174149.1, on the reverse strand, counting down.
AGGCCTTACTGGAGTTAGTTGAAATTAAAGGTCGGAGATGTACTTTTAGAAACCAACGAAGATGTGAGATTGGAAACTAACAACAGATGCACTTTCCCATGGAGGGAGTGACAAGGGAGTGGATCAGGTGGTCAGAGAGGAGAGGGTGAGGAGGAAACGGGCCTGACAAGAGAGGAGGCCAAGGAGTAGTAAGAGAGATGGAAGAAAACCACTGTCACAAAAATCAATTTGAGGGAGGGTGGGAGGGAGGGAGATGCAAGAGGGAAGAGATATGGGGACATGTGTATATATGTATAACTGATATGTATAACTGTTATGTATATGTAACAGTTGTATGCTGTTACATATACATAACATGTGTATGTATGTATACAGTTATATGTATATGTATAACTCATTCACTTTGTTATAAAGCAGAAACTAACACACCATTGTAAAGCAATTAGACTCTAATAAAGATGTGTAAAAAAAAATCAATTTGAGGCCAAATTTCCAGGAGTCGGTGGATTGTAGTGTCAAATGCTGCAGACAGTTAAGGAAGATGAAGTACTGAAAAGACTCGATGGTTTGGGAAGAAGGAGGTCATTTTTAACTTCCTTGAGAGTTCTTTTTGTGTGTGGGGATGTTAATAAGTAGGGTAGGGTGGAAGATTTAAAATAAATCAAATACTGAGGGATAAATACAGGAATGGGTAGATAGAGTTTTGCAGCAGAAGTCAGAGAAGAAAACTGATGAGAACTCGAAGGGTCCAGGAGGGTCAATCAATACCTTGTTAGCTTTTTAGAATATTTCAAGGTGTAATGGAAAGGGCCAGTGAACAAGAATTAAAGATGGTAGATAAAGAGGGGCTCATTGCAGGAAGTGGGAAGGGGATTCAAAGAATGATTAAGACAGCATTACAGGGAAGATGGATCTCGACTTCTGAGACTGTAGATAAGATCAGGAGGAAAGATGTGATGGGTGAGTTGAGGTCATGGATACATAATGGGGCTTAGGTCAGATGAGCTCAAATTTCTCTGTGACGTAGAGGTTCCCCCACACTCCATGGACAGGAAACATGGCAATTAGGGTCATGAGGAATGAAGGATGGTCTGGAATAACAGCTATGAATGGTGTGATAGGGACTCCATCAAAGGTGAACTAGAAGGACTGTCAAGTACCAGCAAGGGTCACACCCAAACTGGGATAACAAAATTCAGTCACCGATGAGGGCAGTGTGATCTTCCATGGTGTGGTAGAGAAAGTGCGGGCTTGGGAGGAGACCAGCTAGGGTTTGTTATCCCTTCCTAGCAGCATGTCTCTGGTCAAGTTATATAATCTTCCTGAGACACAGTTCTCTCATTTGTGAAATAAAGATTTTAATACCATTTCCTTCAGGTTATTATAAGACTTAAATTAGAAAGTATCTCACCCAGTTTGAAGTAAGGTAACAGATAACATTAATTTTTTCCTCTGGGAACCAAGTAATAGCACCAAGGGAAGCAGGCAGTGGGTAAAATCCTGAACTGATGACTTGTACATAGGACAGGAGAGATGGTCAGGGGTCAGGGAGAAAGGGATGCCCTGTCATGGTTAGTTACGGAGTCTAGCACTTAGAGGATGCTAATGAATGGGTGAGGGACAGACCCAGGGAGTTTTAGGTGTGGGATGAGCTATGGGAGGGTGCAGGTAGTGCAGGCACGTGGGCTAGAGAAACAAGGCCTCAGAGTGGTACTGCCCAGGGAGCTGACCAAGATTTAGGGCCTAGTCTTCAATCTTGAAGGCCCAGAAGTTGATTTTGTCAGGATGCTCAGAGACCATCAGGCCTTGAGGAAGAGTTCAATGGCTGCTATAACAGTTAAGGTAACTTTGGTGGTAAATCACTAAAAATACAGTTCAAAATGGCTTGAACAGGCAATTTGTTAGCTCATATATCAGAAAATACAGCAATTGGGCTCTGCAGTAGACATTATCGTTGCTTGCCTAACGTTCATTCCATCTCTCCTCATTGTGTAGCAGCAGTGTAAGTTGAGGGACTAACAAGACCCTGAGGGCTGGTCTTGATTAATTTAAGCCAATCAGGATAATCCTCCCTCTTCCTGACCCCTTGACAATGATTGATTCAGCTATGGGCAAACCTATGCCAATCTGGACTAATGTGATGTGAAGGAAGAATCATCTTTACTTTTGAGAGACAGAATCATGGAAATCCAGTCGCTTCCACTGGATGAGAAGGAGGAAGTGGGTAGCTCTGATTGTTATCAATGTTAGCCAATACTTATGAGGGTATCATATTTGGGATGAGGCACTGTGGAGAGTGGAGCAGAGAAAAGAAAAGAACATGGTTCCTTGATGACATCACTGACCTGCCAGGCCAGAAGTCTGTTCTACCGTTGGAATTCTACTTTGTAAGTCATACATTTCCATATTGTTTCAGGCAGTTGGGTTTTCTGTTACTTGCAGCTGAAATCATCCTAACTGTTATATGTGGGCTTCAGACTGGGTTTGATCCAGGCTCTGGCTTATGTCCCTTTTAATTGTCTTGGCTCTTCTCTCTTCTGTATGTCTTCTTTGTTCCCTGATGGTAGCTGTATTAGTTAGGGTTCTCGACAGAAAAAGAATCAATGGGAGACATTCCTATCTATCTATCTATTTACCTACCTACCTACCTGTCAAGAGAATTTATTTTATGGCTTTGTAGGGATTGGCAAGTCCAAAATCTGCAGGATAAGCTGACAGGCTGGAGACCCAGGGAAGAATTGATGTTTCAGTCTTATGTCCAAAGGCAGTCTGGAGGCAGAATTCCTTCTTTTTTGGGGGTACCTCAGTCTTTTTTCTTAAGGCCTTGAACTGATCGGATGAGCCTACCCACCTTTGGAGGATAATCTGCTTCACTCAGAGTCTACTGATTTAAACGCTAAACACAACTGAAAAATACCTTCACAGCAACATCTAGACTGGTGTTTGACCAAACAACTGGACACCATAGCCTTACCACATTGACAGATAAACTTAACCATCACATTAGCAAACTGGCTCCCAGCCGTGTCCAGGAGCTACATGCTTCCTTCTTTATCATCAGGAAGGAGATTATCTCTGTCCCAGTTTGATAAGAAAGACTCTTGAATTTCATTTAGACTGGTTTAGGTCATGTACCAAGATTTGAACTAATCACTGTGGCCCCAGTTAAGTGTGATGATTGACTTAAGATAGTCAGGGCTCACTTCAGCTGGAGGTGGGGTCAGTTAGCCCAGAAGCATTTGCACTACATGATGGAGGGATAGGTAACTAAATGGAAAAAAGCTTTACTGATTGAAGGGGGAAGGGGAGATGGATGCTGGATAAACCACCCCAAGTGTCCACTATACTGACCAAACACAAAGGAGATAGATACATCAATCATAATGCCAACTTAATCGTTTATGGCAAAAGTAGAAATGTAAACCAGACTAGAAAGTTTGTGTCAGCTCATCAGTACATTTTATGCTCATTGAAAAGATTCACAGAAAGCCAAATTGTGATCAGATCAGAAAGTTGTTTGGTGAGCATGGAACCCAATTTAATCCATTTCACTTCAAACAAATATTTATTGAATGTCTGCTAGGCAGGATGAAATTAACAGCTAGTGTCATCGAGTTATTATAGACTAATATACTAATTTATACCGTTGAGCTGCATGTCCAAGCCTGGATGCTGGTGCTGAAGACACACTGCTAAATGCTCACTCTTTTCGCACCTACTGTTTTAGCCCCCAGGCTGACATGCCCTTGTAGTAATGTGGTCTTTCTTCAGACTGGGTGTAATACAATTGAAAAGATTTCAACTTTTGTGTATTGTAATCACCTTCCTTGATTAGGATTTAGAGGATTCCTCAGTCATCCCTCACACTTTTCAAAACTTTAACATCAAGTTGTAGGGGCACTTTGTGGCCCCAAAGAAATTCCTCCCTGTGATTGTCATAACTATTTACCTATTAACCTCTCAGCCCATCTCTATGCACAGCATCCAGAGTCATTCTTCTTTTTTTATAAAAATAGAATTTGTTTAGAGTGGTTTTGGGTTCACAGCAAGATTGAGTAGAAGGTACAGAGATTTCCCATATACCCTCTGACTCCACACATGTGTACTTCCCCCATTACCAAAACCCCCCATGAGAATGGTACATCAGTTACAACTGATGAACCTACATGGACATGACACATCATTATCACTTAAAGTCCATAGTTTACATTAGGGTTCACTTTTGGTGTTGTATATTCTATGGGGTTGGACAAATGCATAGTGACATGTATTCACCATAATAGTAGCATACAGAGTGGTTTCTCTGCCCTAGAAAGCCTCAGTTCTCCACCTATTCATCCATCCCCCTACCCCCAACGCATGTCAATTACTAATCTTTTTACTGTCTCCATAGTTTTGCCTTTTGCAGAGTGTCATAATTGTATCATACCATATGTAGCCTTTTCATATTGGCTTCTTTCACTTAGTAACATGCATTTAAGTTTCCTTCACTTCTTTTCATGGCTTGATAGCTCATTTCTTTTCAGCACTGAATAATTTTCTATTGTCCAGGTATATTACAGTTTATTTATCCATTCACCTTTGGAAGGACCTTTGGTTGCTTTCAGGTTTTGGCAGTTGTGAACAAAGCACTATAAATATCCATGAGGACGTTTATGTATGGACATAAGTTTATAGCTCCTTTGGGCAAATACCAAGAAGGGCTACTGCTGGATCATATGGTAAGCGTATGTTTAGTTTTGTAAGAAACTGCCAAGTGTCTTCTAAAGTGGCGGTACCATTTTGTATTCCCACCAGCAAGGAATGAAAGTTCCTGTTGCTCCACACCCCTGCCGGCATTTGGTGTTGTTAGTATTTTAGATCTTGGCCATATAGTAGATGCATAGTGGTATCTCATTATTATTTTAATTTGCATTGCCCTGATGACATATAATGTGGAACCAGAGTGGTTTTTTAAAAACAAAATAGATCCTGTCATTCTTTTGCTTAAAGCCGTTCAATGACTTCCTATTATCCTTGACATAAAATTCAAACATTTGTACATGGCTTTGAGGTCCTTCGTTTTCTTTTACTTGCCCCCTGCAGCATGAGTGCCCACCTCATTCTTGTGTTGCTTTCTCATCTCTTGGCCTTCGTACATGCTGTTTCCCCTGCCTAGATCATTCTCCTCTTCACTGGTTTAACTCCTACTCATCCTTCAGGTGTGTGTTTAATTGTCACTTCCTCCAGGAAGCCTCTTTCACCACCCTATCCTCTCTGGTTATTTGCTCGTGCTGTGCCTTCCCTGGCCCCCAAACATCTTCCACCCCAGCATGCAGCACTTGTTCTATGGTGTGAATTCCCCTCTAGACTATAAGCTTCTTGAAGAGAGGGCATGTCTATATTTCTCACATTTACTCTCAAATATCCAATAAACAGTGATGGAAGTGAGTGAATGAAGAGATGAGTGACTCATCAGTACTGATATATTTATTAAGTGCCTATTTTGGACAAAGCATTGTTCTAGGCCACTGGGGTTATGGAAGCATTGTATTAGCTCCAATGGGTAACCTAGTTAGTGAAATGGGATGTCAAAAACATATAATTCACAACAGAAGAGAGCCTGTTGTAAACACTGCATGTATCATGTAGATCAGGATTTCTCGATCTTAGCACTACTGACATTTTGGACTGGAGAATTCTTTGCTATGGGGGTCTGTCTTGTGCATTGTTAGGATATTCGGCAACATCCCTGGCCTCCACCAACTAGATGACAGTAGCACCTTCCCACCCCTGGCTGTGACAACCAGAAATGTCTCCAGACACTGCCAAACATCCCCAGGGTAGCAACAGCACCCCTGGTTGAGAACCATTCATGTAGACAATGATGGATTATGGTCTGGAGACTTCAGAGTTGGGCAGAAGCTCGTGACTCACAAAATCCAAGGAAGGGCTCTGCTGGTTGGTTCATGTGGAGAAAAAGGTGTAAAGGAAGCAAATAAATCTGAAGCCTGAAAGGATGGAGAATGAAATAGATGGATAATGTGGAAGGAGTGAGTTGAGGAGGAAAGAAATAAACCAATGTTCAAATCCATTGTGGCTGCTCAGTGGTGGTACCATTTTGAGCAAGTTACTTAATTAACTAAACCTCTATTTTACCATCTGTCAAAGTGGGATAGTAATCAGATCTACCTCACAGGGGTATAGTGAGGACTAGGTAAGGTAGTGTATTAAAGTGCTTCTTACAGTTCTGGGATCAGAGCAAGTGCAATAAATGTTAGCTACTGTTATTAGGCTTTCAAAAAATGACAGGAGTGAGAATTAAAAATGAACACTTCAAAGTTCTAATTAAAAATTGGAATGCTTAGGTTAAAAAATGAAATTAACTCAGTCTAAATAAATCTAAATAAGTTTAACAAAGCTTAGCCAATTATCGGAGGGAAAATACACTGGCATAAAAATCACATAGCTATAAAAACTGACGTGTGAGAAAAGGGTTTCCAAAGTGAATGGTGCATTGACTACTTAACTTCTCCTTTCCCAGTTTTTTTTTTTTTTTTTTTTTTTGGGTACGCGGGCCTCTCACTGTTGTGGCCTCTCCCGTTGTGGAACACAGGCACCAGACAAGCAGGCTCAGCGGCCACGGCTCACGGGCCCAGCCGCTCCGCGGCGTGTGGGATCTTCCCTGACCGGGGCACAAACCCATGTCCCCTGCATCGGCAGGCGGACTCTCAACCACTGCGCCACCAGGGAAGCCCCCTTTTCCAGTTTTGATCTGGAATGTATAAGTTCCAGAAATTCCAGGAAATAGGCTGTTTAGACTTGTTTTGGTTTTCGAGGTAGCTCAATGCTTAGTAAATTTCTTAGGATCACTGAAGCCAATTAGAAAAAGATTGTGTAATGATGCTGCTGGGGATGCCAGGCTTCTGAGTTCTGAGAGGGTGTGCTGGTGTCTCAGCATCACTGTGCCTTCCCCAGCCCTTAGCACACGTACCTCCTCACATGAGTTAGCGCTGTAAATGTTGTGGAATTGAATTCAACTGCCTTAATGAACTTCAAACAAGACTTCAGGTGACTTTGAATTAAACCACACCAGTTCCCCCAACCTCTGTGGCTCACTGCCAATAAGAGAGAACACATTTCACATCTGCTCTGAAAAAAAAAAAAAAGGCTGCTGGCTTAGACACAAGTCTTGTTTTGTGCTTAAGTAACAAGTTAAAAATCCATCTCCCAATAGTCCCATGATTCATTTGTTCCAAGGTATCTGTTAAATGAATTTTGCAGTTGTGATTTGCATTGTTGCCAGTTATTTCAAGGTAGAACAAAGAATGCCACTATATGATTAACCACAGAAGAAAACCTAGATACAGGATGGCTAAAAACAAAACCCAAACTCTCGAGTGATGGACTGTATTTTTAGGATTTGTTTTAAAGAACTGCTGAAATCCTCTCCTCTATAAGGAAGCCAAAAATACCAAGCTGAGATTTTTATCACAGCATTTTCTGAATCAATTCAAGCTCTGTCGATGAGTCAGGAAGTTTCTATTATGGGCTTCATAAAAATTCAATGCAGTCATGTAAACAATGAAGTTTTTTAATGAAAAGTAAAATAATATATTTTGATGGACAGCTAATTGCCTTGTAGAGGTTGGATAATTTCCTGTTCTAGGATTTCCTAAGCGTCTTTTACCTTTAAGAATGTTATTTTCAAGCAGAATAAATCCATCATATTTTTAAAATTCATAGCTGGAGAGAGAGAGGCTTTCAGAGGTTTCTAATTATGGCACTTGGAATATAGTCATGATAGAACTATTGTATAATTTTTTTCTCAGGGTTCACCACCTTGGCTTTAGACTTTGACTTCCCTGTAGCCAAAATGAACTTTAGAGTCAGAAGTCAACAACCACTAATCTTTTTTTCTTTTTCTGGAGTGAAAAGCCCTTGAATCATTTCTGAAGTAGTCTGCCTCTTACTAAGAACGTTGATTCCTTCCGCTAACGGTGATCAGCCCTGCTCATTTCTGCTCCATCGGCTTCCCAGCAATGACAGGCAAGATAGTTCAGCTTTCTTTCTAGTGTGCTGATGACAAACAGAGACAAGCGACAGTGAGCACCAGCCTCACGATGCTTTATCACTGAGATTTTGAAATTATTAAGCTGATTTATCGAGGAGGGAAACAAAATCTGCAGAGGTTGCTTTGGACAAAGATAAAAAGGTTTTTAACTTCCACTGTGCTCTCCTGGAGAAAGCCAGTCATTTGGGTGGGAGGCTGCTAGGAGAGAGAACTGAAAGCTAGAAGTGCAAAGGATTTAATAAAAATGATATCATTCAACACATAGAACATTCTTACTGAGCACAAGGTGTAGAGAACTCAATTTTTGATGAGCATGCCTCCAGAGGATAATCAGATCCTGACACATGAGAGGTACTCAGTAAATATTTGTTGAATGAATGAATAAATGAGTGAATAGCTGAACTGGACTGTGGCAAAATTCATCCAGCTCAGCTATTCTTAACTGTAAAGTCAGGACACACCGATGTGCTGTGACAAGTTATAAAATATGTAGCAAATAAGTGGTTAATAATTGTAAAATGAGAGGGTTCTGAGTGCTGGGAAAACTGGACAGCTACATGTAATGTAAAGCAATTATACTCCAATAAAGATATTAAAAAAAAAACCTAAAGTGATGAAAATACAAAAAAAGAAAAAAGAGGGAGGGCATGTGGGGATTACGTATCATATAGCTGATTCACTTTGTTATACAGCAGAAACTAACACAACATTGTAAAGCAATTATACTCCAATAAAGATCTTTAAAAAAAAAAAGGAATGTCAAGGCCCAGGTGGCCTGGGGGGATCATTTCAAAATGTACAGAAATAGTGAATCCCTATTCTGTGTACCGGGGATTAACACAGTATTGTAGGCAATTATACTTCAAAACCAAACAAACAAACATGCTCATAGAGTTGTGGTTGTCAGAAGTGGGGGTGGGAGATGGGGGAGGGGGAATTGGATGAAGGTGGTCGAAAGGTATAAACTTCCAGTTATAAGATAAATAAGTACTAGGGACGTAATGTACCTCATGATACATATAATTAACACTTCTCTGCTGTATGTTATATATGAAAGTTGTTAAGTAAGTAATCCTAAGAGTTTTTAAGCACAAGGGAAAAATTTGTTTTCTTTTATTTGGTATCTATACAAGACAATTGATGTTCATTAAATTTATTGTGGTAATTTCATGATGTATATGAGTCAAATCATTATGCTATCCACCTTGAACTTATATAGCACTGTATGTCAATTTTACCTCAATAAAAGTGGAAAAAAAATAAATGGAGCTAATTTAAGGTTATGCTTATAATGACGTTGCTCTATTCTTTTCCATTCTAATATGATTTCTTTTGACAGTTACTGATATGCTGTTATAGTCATTCTTACAAACGACTGTGGAATTGTGATCATAGCTACTTCTGTTTATTTTTAAATTTTACCCATGAATAAATTTTCAGCCAGCAAGAAAGCAAGGGTAGATGAAGGGCATATGTAAAGTACATCTATATCTGCATTGCAGGAGAGCAAAAATGATTCTGTGAACATATCTGTTAATGACAAAAGGGTTATGATCCCTGAATCAAAGGTAGAGCAGTGATGCAAGTAGAATTTGCAAAAACATTATTCATATTAATAACATTAAATTGTATGTTTTATTTTCTATATTTAACAATAGAATACAATGTCTTTATATTTATTCTTTAGTGGTATTCACTGACTTTATTAATATTACCTTGGGAGGAGAAGTCTAGAGAAAAAATCAGGTCTTTAAAAAATGTTCAATTAAATAGTTATCTTAGGTGTATTTATTATTGAAAGTCTTTAAATGACTGATTTCGTTGCTCATATGTAAGTATCTTAACAGATGCCATGATAAAAATAAAAGTGTGTGGAACTATTTAATTGATTTCACTGTAAAATCGGAGGGGAGGGTGTCCAAAAATGAGGATGCCTTAAAATGTTGTGTTTTGTATGTATCATATTATATCTGCCAGAGTGGAAAAAATAAGATTAAGGGCTTCTGAGAGGCAATAAAATCTAGTAGTTAAGAGCACAGGTTTTGGTGCAAGACTGCATGGGTTATTTATTTATTTATTTACTGAAGTATAATTGACATAATATTATATTAGTTTTAGGTGTATACATAGTGATTTGATATTTTTATACATTACAAAAGGATCACCATGATGAGTCTAGTTACCATCTATCACCAAACAGTATTATTTATTATATTTCCTATGCTGTACATTACATCCCCATGGCTTATTCATTTTATAACTGGAAATTTGTGCTTCTTAATCTCCATCATCTATTTCTCTCATCTCCTACCCCCCTCCCCTCTGAAAACCACCAGTTTGTTCTCTGTACCTATGAGTCTGTTTTTGTTTTGCTATGTTTTTCATTTTTTAGATTCCACATATAAGTGAAATTATATGTTATTTGTCTTTCTCTGACTTATTTCGCCTAGCATAACTTCCTCTAGGTCCATCCACATTGTCACAAATGGCAAGATTTCATTTATTTTTATGGCTGAGTAATATTCCATTGTGTGAGTGCATGTGTTTGTATCTATCTATCTATATCTTTAAATTTTGTCATTTTAATTATAATGTGTCTTGGTGTGGATCTCTCTGGGTTCATCTTTTTGGACTCTCTATGCTTCCGGGACCTAGATGTCTGTTTCCCTTCCCATGTTAGGGAAGTTTTCAGTTATTATTTCTTCAAATAAGTTCTCTGCCCCTTTCTCTCTCTCTTTTCCTTCTGGGACCTCTATAATGCAATGTCCTGAAGGTCTCTTAAACAATTCTAATTTTTAAAAAAATCTTTTTATTTTTTTTGAAAAAAAAAAAGTAGTAATTTCTACTACTCTGTCTTCCAGTTTGCTGGTCTGTTCCTTTGTATCATCTAATCTACTATTGATTCTTCCTAGTGTGTTTTTAAATTTCAGTTATTTCAGTTATTGTATTCTTCAGCTCTGTTTGGTTCTTCTTTATTTTTTTTAACTCTTACATTTCTCGCTGTGTTCACCCATTCTTCTCTTGAGTTCATCAAGCATCTTTATGATCATTACCTTTAACTCTTAATTGGGTAGATTGTTTATCTCCAATTTGCTTAGTTCTTCTTCTGGGGCTTTGTATTGTTCCTTCAATTGGAACATATTTTTATGTCTCCTCATTTTGCCCAATTCTCTGTGTTTATTTCTAAGTATTAGGAAGGTTGGTTATGTTTCCTAATCTCAGAGAAGTGGCTTACATAGCAGATGTCCTGTGGGGCCCAGTAGCACATTCCCCTCTGGTCATCAGAGCTGTATAATCCAGGGCTGCCCCCATGTGGGCTGCATGGATCCTTCTGTTGTGGTTGGGCCAATTATTGTGGGCATGCTGGTAGGCAGGGCTGGCCCCTGGCCCATTTGGCTGCCAAGCCCTGTCTAGTGTGGCGGCTCCTGGCCCACTGGTGAGTGAAGCTGGATCCTTGCTGGTCATGAGGCTTGGGGGATCCTGGGGCTGGTGCTGGCCCACTGGTGGCCAGGGCTGAGCCCTAAGGTGAATGGCTGTGGGGCCTGAGGGGGCCTAGGGCTGGTGCAAGCCTGATGGTAGGCTGGGTGGGTTCTTGGCATAACTGGCTGCACAGTCCAGGGGGTCCTGGAGCTGGTACCAGCCTGCTGGTAGGCAGGTAAGCCCCTGGCACTAATATGCTAGAAGGAGGACTCCCAAATAGCATTTATCAGCCCCAGTGTCCTTGTGGTAGAAGAGCTCTGCAATATGGCTGCTGCCAGTGTCTGTGTCCCCAGGGGTGTCTCAGTTACCTCCTGCCTCTCCAGAAGGCTCCTGGATATCAGTAAGTGGGTCTGACCAGGCTCCTTTCAAATTACTGCCTATGTTCTGGGACCCAGAGCATGTGAGATTTTGCAAAATCCTTTACAACTGAGTTTCTGTTTCCTATAGCCCTCCAGCTCTCCCGTATGCAAGCCCTGCTGACCTTCAAAGGCAGACATTCTGCGGGCTCATGTTCCCAGTGCAAGACCCTGGACTGAGGAGCCTGATGCGAGGTTCAGATGCCTTGCTCCTTGGGAAGAACCTCTGCAGTTGTGAATATCCTCCTGTTTGTGGGTCACCTCCCTGGGGGTGTGGGTCTTGACTATACCACATCTCTGCTCCTCCTACCTGCAGGTGGACTCCCAACCACTGCACCACCAGGGAAGCCCCTTGTGGTTCCTTCTTTATATCTTTAGTCATGGAAAAATCTTTTCTGCTAGTCTTCAGGTCATTCTTATAGTTTCTCTGTAAATAGTATAATTTTGATGTGCCCGTGGGAGAAGTTTAGCTCAGGGTCTTCCTACTCTGTCATCTTGGCCACACCTGGAGACTGCATGGGTTTAAATTCTGGTGTTGCCACTTGCTAGGTCTGTGATCTTGGGAAAGTCACCCACCTCTCTGTTCCTTAGTTTCTGTATCTGTAAAGCGGGATTAAGAATATACCAATACATTCAAAGCACTTAGAGCCCACGTGGCATGTAGCAGGCATTCAGTAAATACAAACTATTACAACCTAATTCAAACCTCTGTCATTTGGTCACCTTTATTTTAGACTTAAAAAAATTCTAAGGCCTTTATTAAAAGCACATGGAAACAAAAATCATTTTACAACTCAAGATATTTCTGACTTAGACTCTGTTATGTGGGACCTCTGTGTCTCTTCAGCTCCATGGATGTGTGTTTTTGGTAGCACGCACAACTTGTACACCTTTTCACTCCATGAATCTTTTTTTTTTTTTTTGGTGTAGGACTGAATTAAATATCGCAATTCTTCAGTGAAAAGAAAATGAAATAGCATGCTTTCTCCCTTAACTCTTTTTCTCTCACAATGGTTCTGAATGCCTCACTTTCATCCCTGTGGGAGCATCAAATTCCTGGCAAATGAAGACAAAAGAGTTATGTTTGTGGCTCCTTATTATCTAACCAAATTGGTTTTAATTTTCTGTTGGCAAGAGTAGTGGTCCCAAGAGATGGCACACCTTGCTATGTGTGAGCTGAACCCAGCCTGGGGGGAACTTGTTTTCATCGTGGAGTTTTAAGCACTCAGGATATCATTCGAAGAGAACAAACAATTCAGCATTTGTCTTGGCAAGGATGGAAAAGCAATGTGAGGGACCTATTCTGCTTCTGACAGACCCCAAGATGAACTTGAGATCAGTGGATCTCACACAGTTACAGTGAGTGCTGTCCACAGGTGCCGACCCTGCCTAAGATTGCTTCCTGCCAAGTGCAGCGCCTTCACAGGCAGACATTCCTCCAGCTTTCCGGGGAGCCAGGGTTTAGAAGGAGAAAAGGCACAGCGGTGTGGAAAGCCCTCCACAACATCATAAGAGTTGGCTCAGCTTGAGCCTGTCTCACAGCAATTTGCAAACTAAAACATCTTACCCAGAAGGGGATTTTCGTGCTGCCTAGATTTTTATGTCCCTGATTTGCTTGGTGTAACTACCCCAAAATCAATATGCCCTGAGCTGAGTTGTGTAAACATAAAACCATGAAGAACGCTGCCAACATTTTCTTTCTGGAGGTGATATCAGAGTCCAGCCCTACCTATAGCCCCTGCTCAGCCCCACATCTGTATTCTGTGTTCATTTTGCCTGATACCAGCTGAGTCGTGCTCTGCCATCTAGATTGTACTCACAGGCACATACAGGTCTACCTTCAGTGGATACAAAATATAACTGCTTCTTACTTTGAGGGCCCTTCCTCAAGTTTGCTGATCTGTAAGCAGGAACAGGACAGGTTTGGCCATAGCCACAAAAACATGTGAATGGAGATGTTCATTTTTAAGTGCACCTGATTGTTCTTCTTTGACAAAGCTGTCACCAGAGGGTCCAGTTTGAAGTCATTCTTTGAAAGCATGGCAGCCTCAGCAGCCCCAACTTTGCTCTATTCTGCCTCTTGAGACTCGGCAGAAAAGCGATTTGGAGCTCATCATGCAGTTTCCCTTTGTCCCACAGCCCCCAGCGGGCTGTTGAATAGAAATTCTTCATTTAGCCAGGCTAATTTACAGACATTATGTTTTTTCTCTGCCTGAGGTCTTATTCTCACCAGACCTTTTAGACACCTACATTGTTTGCGTCCAAGCTTCCACATACCTCTGTATTAAGAATGTCTTAATTCCTTCCTCATTAATATTAAATATTGTTCATCTATTTCCAAAATGGAGTACGATCTAAGACCTTTCAGATGTGATTATTTAGATCTTGAACTCTGAGACACACACACTGGCAGGACCTTGACTCCAAATGGTCCCTGCTCAGAGGGGCTCTCAGCTGGGAAGTCAGGCTCCTCTGACCCGTGCTGCCTTCCTGGCAGAAATGCAAAAATGTCAGCCTACACTTCAAAATGCTGCTCTCATCATTATACCACAATACCTACTTTATCTGTCAATGTACATAAAGGAAGAAGGTATTTCCAGCTGTCTAGTCCAAAGTCATTGAAATATTTTCACTCTAAGAAGATGACGCACTTTGGGGGCTTGGCATCATGGTTGGTACCTATACTTCAATACTTAACACAGAAGACAAGTGCTTATGGCTTGATCTTCTGGTACAATTCTTAGACATTTCCCATGTCCTGGGTCTTCAATAGGTTTCATAAAGTACTGTAGTTCAGACAATTACAGCACAGTTGCCAACAAATAAAAATTGGTTCAATTCTATATGCACACTTCTACTACATTCATGTGGAGGTTATGTCTCTTCTGCTTTGCTACGAAATGGAATGACTCCTGTACAATATTACAGCTAGAAGCTTAAGAAGCTAATAACCTGTTTCCATACCAGTGTGTTTTAGAATGATGAGTCAGGCAAAGGATAAAACTGGACCAACTGGAGACCAGTTTCTAAATAACAAGCAATATTTTATGATTCATCCTCTATAAGGAAACCAGTCCAAAGAAAACGTATTCAGAGTCTAGATAAAAGATAGGTCTTGAGTTTTGTGTATTTTAAGATGTCCAAATGTATAGAGTGCAGGTGGTTTTACTGAAAGGCAATTTCAATCCTGGTTGAGCTAGAGAGAGAGCTGTAGGGTTAAGGCATCAAACACCCAATCATTTGGCGCAAAAAAAAAGTTGCAAAAATTAAGCCATTTGTGAGTTTCACTCAGAATATTTAAGAGACTTAGGGAAAAAAATCAACCAAGGGGTTTGTTGTTTCTTCTTTCCTATTTTCTCCCTTTGTAATCTCTCTAAAGCCAAGAACAAGACAGAGACACACACAAGCAGACAGCGAGAAAGTCATTTGTGTTTGTTCTCTTGCCTCGGGTGCTGTCTAAAGGAACATTTTGGAATTAGCCTACTGATGCCAAGGTGGGCTCCAGTGGGATTCAGATGTCTTAAGTTATATAAGCTGCCTGCTAGAAAGCTTATGTGTAATAGATGCTTTCCTTTTTCTTTTTTCTTTTTTTTTTTTTGCGGTACGCAGGCCTCTCACTGTTGTGGCCTCTCCCGTTGCGGAGCGCAGGCTCCGGATGCGCAGGCTCAGTGGCCATGGCTCACGGGCCCAGCCGCTCTGCAGCATGTGGGATCTTCCCGGACCAGGGCATGAACCCGTGTCCCCTGCATCGGCAGGCGGACTCTCAACCACTGCGCCACCAGGGAAGCCCGATGCTTTCCTTTTAACAATGCCATTGCTTCTCCCTTTCCCAACCCTTAGCTGCATCCCCCTGAGAATTTTCAAGCAATTTTAAGACTCATAAGAGATGAAGGACTACATAAGAGAATAAAGTCCTCAACAGAGAGGGAGCAACATAGTTCAGTGAGCCTCCAAATTCGCAACCTTAGATCAGAATTCTGCCTCTGACCATGACTTGCTGTGAAAACTAAGGAAAGGAACTCAATTTCTTTCTGTTCCCTCTCTCATCTGAGAGCAAGGGCTAAATTGGATCAGAAGTTCCATCACATACTGTGTGCCTGCTAATGAATGGTGCTTTGAAATTTGATGTAACTTCCACAGTATGAACCACGAGCCTGGATTTAATGGTGTGCAAGGGGATGAGACTGAGGGCATGTGGCCACTGACAGCTTAGGAAAAGGCAGTTTATATGGAAAGCAAATCCAGCGTGTGCCCCCAGAATAGCACTGCCAGAAAATATACATACAGGACACCCTGTTAAATTATAATTTCACATACTGACAAATATTTCCTTACCATAAGTATGTCCCAAATATTGCATGGAACATACTGAACCTAAAAACAATTATTTGTTGTTTATGCGAAATTCAAATTTAACTGGGTGTTTTTACTTGCTAAATTTGGCAAGCCTAATCTAAAATGGGTTTGATCCAAAGGGTAGTAGGAGGAAGGGGTTAGAGACCAGGGGCTCTTTAAACAGAGGATTACTCTGAGTTGGGAAGTCTGAAGCCAGGGTTAGGGATGAGTTCCTAGGACAATTAGGACAATTCAGGCCTTGGTGTATATGTTGTGCTTTCAAAAGGATGTCAGATTCTACCATTCAGTCTCCCCACACCCCTCTCCCTTTTCTCTCCTCTTGTGGTCCTTCCAGAAAACAGAGTAAATTCCCTCCTGGAGTAATTGTCAACTCATTCACCACTCCACAAATACTGAGTGTCTATCATGCGCTAAACACAGTTGGTTTCTGAGGAGTAGGAATAGGCTATGGCCTCTGCCTTCAGGGGACGCCCAGTCACGGTGGGGGGGGCGGGGGACAAAGGTCAAGCCTCCCCTTGCTGCTGGAACTCTAAATTACAGCCCCAACCTACACTTTTTTTTTCCTACCCGCAGCTTGATACCTGCCGGTTACAAATCGGACTCTACAGGTGCAAGGGAAATAAAGATAAACAAAATGTAGTTCTTAAATGCAAGAATCTAATGGTGAAATGAGACCCTGATGCCAATAGCTATAATAACAGGTGGAATATGACCAGAATAGTAAAAGGAATGGAGTGGGGGTAGGGATTTAGAGGAGCCATCATGTGAGCTTAGGGGCATAGGAAAGTTTCCTGTAGGAATCTGAGATGGGCTTAAGGACTGCTGAGATATTCCCCTATAGCTCTGGACTTAGAATCATATAATCACAGAATCGTAGAATTAGAAGTGTCCTCAGAAGTCCACGTATCCAAAAATTCTTTCTATAGCCTCCCTTGCTAAGGGTCATTTGACTTTTTTGTTTGCTTGTTTTTTACGCGGGCCTCTCACTGTTGTGTCCTCTCCCATTGTGGAGCACAGGCTCCGGATGCGCAGGCTCAGCGGCCATGGCTCACGGGCCCAGCCGCTCCGCAGCATGTGGGATCTTCCCAGACCGAGGCACGAACCCGTGTCCCCTGCATCGGCAGGTGGGCTCTCGACCGCTGCACCACCAGGGAAGCCCGGTCATTTGACTTTTGCTTGAGCTCTTTCCCTGTATTTCTAAGAAGTCCATTTCATTGTTGGGAAACTCATTATTAAAAACAACATTTCAAAAAAGCTGAGTTGCGACCTGCTACCTCTAAGCTATTCTCATTGATTCCATATCTGCTCTTTACCCTCCTTACCACTTTAATCAAATACCTGAATGAAGAGATAGAATATAAGCTTACTAACTTTTCCCATGATAGAAGTATAGAAGTGATAGCAAACACTACAAACGAAAGAGAGAAAATTCAGAGGTATTAAGGTGAGACGTAATAGCAATACATGTAAAATCCTGCATTTAGATTCAAAACATCAGTTACAGAATAGGTGAGAACTGGCTTGGTAGGAGTTCCTGTGAAAAAGACCTGAGAGTTTAAATTAATTCTTAACCTAATATGAGCCAACAATGTGATGTGACTGTTAAAAAAGCTAATCGTCTTGGCCTGCACAGCTAGAACAGTGTCAAGATCATGGAAAGTAATAGTGCCAATATATTTATATTGCCTTGATCAGATTATATTTATATGGTGTATTCAATTTGCCATGCTACATTTTAAGAGGTTTATGTATATAAATACTATCATCATCATACCTATTAAGAAGGGCCCACATGTCATAAACATCAATACAGGAACACTTTTTTCCCCCTTTATATCTCCCAAGAAAAAGTTTTCAAAGTTTGGATTTGATTAATTAAATGGGAACTCTGGGAAGGGACACATGTGTGAAACTAGACCCTACCTCAGGCTCACTTGAGGATGGAGGATGCTGGACTCAGAGCCTGATGGGGTAGTGGGTATGAGAGCAGGTATTGATTAGGAGAAAATCATGGCCTCTGTCTGGAAACCAGAGAAAGATCTGGGCTGCTGTGTTTAATGCTGGCTTCTTCAAATCCCCCAAAGCGGGTGTCTAGGCGACCAGGCTTCCCAGCTGACTGCGTTCCTTTGAGGAATGATTTGGGAAGCACTTAGAACTACCTCGGTTGGAAAAGCATGGCTGTGTATTAGGGAATTAGTCTGCTGGACTCCCTGCAACGGTGGTGACTGGGGTGATCAGGTCCCTACCCTAGTACCTGCCCTGGGCCCCTGGGCTCAGGACCAGTTTGCCTCCTGTCGCTGCCCCCAGCAGATCTGTGCCACCATGTAGGAGAGAGCACGACTCTTTCAGCCTTCGGGTTTCAAGGGCAAATCCCCAGGATGGCTGTGGAGAACTGCGTGGAAACCTGGGCTGGGCATGAGCAAAGCTTGTCTTATAACTTTTAAATATTTAGACATATGGTGAATGGCCTTCATTTATATTTGTTTACTCAGCCTGTGTCAGGTTACAGATGAGACATTATAATTCCTCTAGTTTAGAGGAAGTAAACTCTTTTTATAGGGTTATACTAATTTCCTCAGACATCCCTCACCACCCACCCTTTTTATTAAACAAATGAGCCAGTCTATGTAAAATACCTAGAACAGAGGCTCACACACAGTAACTGCTCAATAAATGTTCATTTTTTCCCCCTTTACATTCTCTTTTCCCATCTTCCAAGCACAACTGGAAATGTCAGCATTTTCTACAAGCTTCTCCTTGATCTGAGCGTTGAGATCCTATTCATGCAGCATCTTTTGCATTTGGCCTTGATTCTAAGCCCTTCGTCCATTTTGTGCATGTCTTTTAAAAATGAGGACTTCCAGGACTTCCCCCAATACTCTTTGATATTCACAATGTTTTCTATAGATGTTTCTTCCTTTCTTTGTCTTTTAGGTTTGTGCATGTGTGCGTGCGTGTGTGCGTGCGTGTGTGTGTGTGTGTGTGTGTGTGTGTGTGAGAGAGAGAGGGAGAGAAATTCAGGCAGAGTTTTCTTTCCTCCACTCTTTGTGAAACCCATTTTTCCCTTTTAGAGTATCTAGTCCTGAGTTTCATCATAAAACTTTCATACCTATCTTTAGCCATTTGAAAACAACGTAAAAGATCAGAGACTATATTTGAGTATGCTTCAATTCTCCTTTGTACTGAGGTTCCTTGATTTTAGGTTGCAGGAATAGACTCTGAAACAAGTAAAAAGGATTTATTGAAAGGATACTGGGTTGGGGGCTCACAGACTTAATAGAAGAAGGGTAGCCCCAGATGTTGGGGAGAGCAATACTCAGGCCAGCTCCAAAAGTTTGAGAAATGCTTGGGTTATTGAGTGACTTGGCTTCAACTGTCTGACTGTGTGTCTTTGCTCCACACACCATGTCCCTGGAGTAAGACTGACTGGCCAGTATGATCAAGAGGTGGTTGACAGCCCCAACAGAAGTTCATGGGCTTGGACAGGGCAGACCCCTAAAGGAGCAAAAGCCTGGGAGAGAAATCCACACACACCCTTTTCTTAGTAATGTTTGAGATTATTGTTGCTGTCTCCTTTGTTTCCATATTGTCAGTCTGTTAAGATTGAAGGCTAGAAAAATACATTTCTTTCATGGATGCTTGTTATCTGGTCTAAACTCTGCCTGCTTGAATCTTTAAGATTTCCTTAAGGAGAGGAATAGGAAGAATGGGGGGAAGAACTGGTTTATGTGGGGTGGGAAGGGAAAGATGGGGAATTTGAGTTTGGATTTGTTTGAAGTACCAGTGGAGCAGGCAGCTGGCGTTGTCCTACACCCAACTGGAAATATGAGTCTTGAATTCACAATAAAAATTAGGACAAAGAATGTAGATTTGGAAGATATTATTCATTCAATATTTTAATTAGATATACCAGAAGCAATTATTAAATACCTACTATATACCTGACTGTATCAAGGGCTAGAATTAAAAAGTTGAATAATTTAAGGGGGCAATTCTTAAGAAGCTTATAGTCTTTAGGAGACAGTGGATTAGTACGAGCCAATAATTGTGATCGTATGTCCATTAGGGCAATGTTTGAGGTTTACTGAGGGTAGAAGGGGAATACAAAGAAAGGGCACTTAAAGTGGTTCCAGATCCTTTGCCTGGCTGTCACTTGCATAGGATATGCTCCTCCTCCTTACTCTGCTCTTTTCATTATAATTTGTCCTTGTCCTGGACCCATCCTGTGCCCCTGCCTTGTGAGAGCTACCTCCATGCAGCTCCTTCACTGGCCTGAACCATTCTGCAGCCTCTTATAGTCTGGCATTGACAATAAAATAGCACAGAGGTAGAGATTTTGACTACATATGAACAACTGATGATATTAAAAAATATTCCATTAATATATTAAAGATATGCAGCTATTGGGACTTCCCTATGCAGCTAGTGGTGCAGTGGTTAAGAATCCGCCTGCCAATGCAGGGCACACGGGTTCAATCCCTGGTCCAGGAAGATCCCACATGCCACGGAGCAACTAAGCCCATGCACCACAGCTACTGAGCCTGCGCTCTAGAGCCCGCGAGCCACAACTACTGAGCCCACGTGCCACAACTACTGAAGCCCACTTGCCTAAAGCCCGAGCTCCGCAACAAGAGAAACTACTGCAATGAGAAGCCCGTGCACTGCAACGAAGAGTAGCCCCGGCTCGATGCAAGTAGAGAAAGCCCGTGCGCAGCAAGGAAGACCCACCCAAAGCAAATAAATTAATTTTTAAAAAAAAGATATGCAGCTATAGCCCCCTCAAAACTTTTTAGTCATTATCTATTATTTTTAATACTTCTGTTCATTTCTGAATATTCCTCAGTCAACCCCTTCTTTTTCAGCCAAGTTAACTGCTGTAGCAGCAAAGGTATACTTCAAAACAAAACAATCTTCTAGTCATCCAACAAAAATTACTATTTTAGTTGCACTATTTAACTTCATTAGGGACCTAGAAGAGATGACCTAGAATAGAAATAATTCAGAATCCATTTTCAATTTTCTCAGCTACCAAATCTCTTCAAATACATATTTGTTCATTAGTTTTATAAACACTTGTTCTGAACATAGAGTACACCGTGATGTTTTCACAAGCAGTGCTGACACCTTTTTTAGTCCTAATGCTTAACCTGTATTATTTTTTCCTTTTAATTACATTGTATAAAAATTTTCTACATGTTAGTCTTAAAAGATGTTAATGGGTATTGTATAATAGTCTCCTTTTTCCAATTATATAAAGTACCCTTTTCTTGGCCTTAACATTTTAGTATCTTTTAACAGAATGCTTGATGTTTTAAAAAAGTATTTATGTATAAAAGCTTATTTATCAACTTTTGGGAGACAATTCAGTGTTAAAGCTCATGTGTCAAGTTAAGATGTTAAAATTAAGCCAGCAACTTTAAAGGCAATTTTTAACTCCCTATCTTTCCTATCTTACCTAGTCCACCATTTCCAGGGAGACTTGACATTTAGCAGGTGACAGCAAGAGGTTGGGAGAAGAATCAGGTACAGAGCTGGCTCAGGAGCCACCAGTCCTTATCAAACTACAAAGGTTCCCAGGAGAACAAGCTCTGCTGACCTGCCCTCCAGGCACTGCAGGGTCAGCACCGGTGAGGCAATGTGGTTCCCAGCACATGTTGCTCATTACTCTGGTTTCCAAACACACCAGTACAAGTGTCTATAGACGCTAATTATGGGGCCACAGGCTTCCTGTACCTCTCTTCCCCCCATAACTCAACTGCTTTTCCATGGGCTTCCAATGTTTGTCCCCTCTGTAAACACCCAAACTCCATCCAAGTTTCTTTCTTTCTCCTGTGAACCTAAGACTGTCTTATATAATTTCCTTTTTAGCAGGACTGCTCTCTCAGGACCTTTATGGTACAGATTCATTCTTTTCTTTTTAAATTGAAGTATAGTTGTGTACAATATTATATAATTATATAATATAGTGATTCACCTTTTTTAGGGTTCTCCTCCATTTATAGTTATTACAAAATATTGGCTATATCCCTGTGTTGTACAATATACCCTTGGGGCGGGCTTATTTATTTTATACATAGTAGTTTGTACCTCTTAATCCCCTACCCCTATATTGCCCCTTCCCCCACTGGTAACCACTAGTTTTTTCTCTATATCTGTGAGTCTGTTTCTTTATTGTTATATTTACCAGTGTGTTGTACTTTCTATATTCCACATATAAGTGATATCATACAGTATCTGTCTTTCCCTGTCTGACATTTCACTTAGCATAATACCCTCTAAATCCATCCATGTTGTTGTAAATGGCAAATTTTCATTCTTTTTTATGGCTGAGTAGTATTCCATTGTTTATATGTACCACCTCTTCTTTATCTATTCTTCTGTTGATGGACAGTTAGGTTGCTTCCATATCTTGGCAATTTTAAATAATGCTGCTATGAACATTGGGGCGTGGATTCATTCTTTCTAAAAAAATATTTTATTTTTAACTGTGATAAAATACACATAAAATTTACCATCCTGTTTTTAAGTGTACAGTTCAGTAGTGTTAAGTACATTCACACTGGTGTGCAATCAATCTCTAGAACTCTTTTATCTTTTCTAATTAATTAATTACTTAATTAATTTTTGGTTGTGTTGGGTCTTCGTTGCTGCTCATGGGTTTTCTCTAGTTGCGGTGAGCGGGGGCTACTCTTCGTTGCGGTGCGTGGGCTTCTCATTGCGGTGGCTCCTCTTGTGGCGGAACATGGGCTCTAGGCACATGGGCTTCAGTAGTTGTGGCACATGGGCTCAGTAGTTGTGGCTCACGGGCTCTAGAGTGCAGGCTCAGTAGTTGTGGTGCACGGACTTAGTTGCTCCGTGGCATGTGGGATCTTCCTGGACCAGGGCTCGAACCCATGTGCCCTGCATTGGCAGGTGGATTCTTAACCACTGCACCACCAGGGAAGCCCTAGAACTCTTTTATCTTGCAAAATTGAAATTCTATACTGCTTAAACAACTCTTCCTCCCCCACCCCAGCCCCTGGTAACCACCATTCTACTTTCTGTCTCTGAGTTTGATCATCCTAGATACCTCATACAAGTGAAAATCATAAACTATTTGTCTTTTTGTGGCTGGTTTATTTCACTTAGGATTTGTCTTCAAGATCCATCCATGTTGGAGCATGTGTGACAATTTCCTTCCTTTCTGAGGCTGAATAATATTACATCGTATTACACCCCATTTTGTTTATGCATTCATCCACAGGTGAACATTTGGTTGCTTCCCGCTTTTGACTATTGGAAACAATGCTGTTACGAATGTGGATGTCCCAATATGTCTTTGAGAACAGACTCATTCTCTTTGATAACACGTACTTATCTATTTTTAAAAAACGTTTTTTTCATGGAAAATTTCAAACATGTGAAAAAGTAGAAAGAATGGTATAATGTACTTCAGAATACCTGTCACTCAGCTTCAACAGTTATCAACTGGTAGCTTGTCATTATGTTTCACCTACATCTCTACCCACAATACCTACTCTGGATTATTTTGAAGCAAATCCCACACATCATATAATTTCTTCTGTTAATATTTCAGAATGTATCTCTAAAAAAAAATAAGGCCTCTTTTCAAAGGTAAAGCCACAGTACCACTTTCACACCCTGAAATTTAACAGTTCCTCATTATCATCAATAACCCAGTTAGTGTTCACATTATTCCAATTATCTTAAAAATTTTTAAACAGCTTATTTGTTTGAACTGGAATCCAAATAAAGTTCTTACACAGCAATTGGTTCTCGTGTCTCTTATGTCCCCTTTTATCTATATGTTACCCCTCTTTCTTCTTTTCCTTGAAATTTCCTTGAAGAAGACGTATTTTCTTTTTTTATTCTGAGTTTTCCAAATTTTAGACTTTTGCTAACTGTAATCGCTGTGGTTCATTAAATATTGTCCTTGGTTCCCTGAATTTCTTAGAAATTGGTAGTGGGATTTAGATGCTTGATTAGATTTAGATTCTTTTTTTTTTTTTTTTTTTGGTCAAAACTAACTTATAGATAGTGCTGTGTTTTTCCATTGGGCAGTGCTTAATTTCTGGTTATCTTTTATGATTATTATTGACTAGATCCATAAATTCATTAAAAGTTGCACAATGAAAATATTCTAATTCTATTATTCTTTCTTTATTTATAACTAAAACAGTTGCACACAAAGTAATGTTCTCTCATTAATTATTTAGTTTTCCTGAGGTATAGTTCTTATAGAAAAGTAAGGATAAATACTTAGTTTCCTTTATTTACCAGTTTTCCAAGCAATGAGTTGGCTCCTAAGCATCCTCCAAAAGTAGCCAATAAGATTTTTCTTATTTTAGTATAATTTTGAACTCATTGATTTAAAAACATACTTGATGTGTTTGAGGTCATTGCACTTATTTTCCTTTTTGAAGTCGGCTCTTGACACCTTTTGCTATGACTCTGATGGTCATTGACAAATTTTGAGTTATCTGTTATGGCAAGATATTCTGGGCTTATTTTGTACTTTTCAATTCTAGGCCGGAAATGAGCCTTACCTTCCAAGAACCTTGATTCCTTTATTGGGAAATGGTATTTAGAGACCACAATCTGAGTAATAGGGATGTTCAATGCCACTGGATTGGTTATTTTCAGTGGACAGAGCTAGCAAATATGATTTTTATTTTAAAGATTAAAATATATCATGAGCTCATATTAATACTTGTAAGTCTGTTTCAGGACTACAGTGCTTTTACATAATCTCATAAATCTAATATCTGTATCTCCTTTTACTTAAGGCTAAAAATAATTGATTCTCAATTACACCAGTATAACTTCTAATTTTGTTTTACTCTGTAATATACATACAGCTGTCTCAGAATAGGGATACCAAGACTATCACCGGTAATAAGAATACCGAAAACAGTTTAAGATTTTTTTATGCAGTTACTTTTGTTACTAGGGTATATTCCACTAGAGAGGGGTACAATAAGTTACGATGTTTAAAACCATTCAGAAAATTTTTTCTCTATGTGGTTATGCCACCAATTAGATACACAGTGAAATTCACTGTTTTATTTTACTTTTATTTATGGATGTTAAAAATTGTTTTATACTTATGCAAAATATTTACATGGTCCAAAACTCAAATCAAAGCAAGATATATATTTAAAAGTTTAGCTTTTAGTCCCATTATTTCTACCTGAGTGCCTTATAGGTATTCCTTTTAATCCATTATTTATTTTAAATTTAGGACTTATTTATTTTACTGATTGAATATGTTCTATTTTTACCAAGAAGACATAATACTTAAAAAATCCCAAATCTAAAATATTTGATATTTATATCTTTGAGATTATGAAGTTCTAGGAGATGATTCTAACAGTAGATGTGTAACAAATGAGAGAGGCTCAACACGGCTGTGAAAGAGCGAGAAAGGGAGAGAATAGTATGAGGTTGGTAGGATCATAGGGGAGGAACTTGGCTTTTATGCAGAGTGAGATGGGAGCCATTGGAGGTTTTGAACAAAGGAGTGTCATGATCTGTCTTAGATTTTAACAGAAACACTGGGCTGGTATGTTGAGAATAGACTGGAGGGGGAAGGGTGAGTGCAGGGAGACCAGTTAGGATGTTAGTGATCTAATGAGAGAGATGGTGACTTGCACTAGGTGGTAGCAAGTGAGAGTGGTGAGAAGTGGTTGGTTTCTGGATATATTTTGAATATAGATCCTCTTGGGAGCAAATTTATCTCAATGGGGAGTTGGAAGAACAGGGAAAACAAAATGAGTGATTTCACTAAAAGCTCTATGACACTGCAGCCCAAGCAGCCGTGATCTGGGACCCCTGTAACCATATGCCAGTGCAGGGATCCATGTGACATGGTCTCTGGAGCCTGTCTGCCTGGGGAAGGCCCATCTGGAGGGAGATGTGAGTTAGGGAGGCAGCCAGAACAGAGTTAGAGGAAAGACACATGTGAGTGCTAGAACACCCGAAGACTCTGAATGCCACCCGGCACGGGGGGAACACACTCAGTAGCCTGTCAAGGTAGGCATGAGAGTCAGTGAAATCTGGAATATTACCATTAATGGGACTCCATTTAAGTCCACAGGCTTGTGAAAGTTGAGGAACTATGGTTATAGATGGATTCTACCTGGACTTAAGGAAGAACGTTGGTTATGTCCTTACAACCATAAAAAGAATTTAGGCCTATCAGTGCTGAATCTGACTGCCATTGAGTGGATGCATAACTGGTTAAGAAATCCCTCAGTGAATAGATAAGGCAGCCTTCTGGAGCATGTCACATCTGGGTGGCAAAGGTGCCATGAGGAGATGATTTCAGACCCAGGAAAGCAACAGGCAACAAAGAGTGAGCACTGCCACTTGCAATCACAGATGGTCTGCCCACACCCTCTCCACAGTTCGCATGTGATTGCTGCTTTGTTCACATGAAGGTTGGCACGAAGACAGTGGTACCTACTCCCTTTCCATTTTCCCACAGCCTAGAATGCCAGTACACAGATGTTTTTCAAAGCCTTCTGGCCTTTAAAGTAGAGATTAATAGCAATGGTTAACCCAAGTGGACATATAACAGATTTTTAGCAACTAGCGCCTGAATTATTCAATTAACTTAAACGTACATTGAATGTTTATTAGATGCCAGACACTACACTAGGCTCTGAGGATGAAGAAATGAATAAAACATGGCCTCTGTTTTTTTGGAATTAATAGTTTAGTTGACAGGAGGCTGGCACAGAAAATAATCATTTCTGTACAATGTCCTCAGGTAAATCATGCATAAGTCACTGTCAGGGGTATAGCAGGGGGACCCCAACCTAGCTCAGGGTTAAGAGGCTTCCTGAAGCAGGCAGGAGATGCCCAGACTGTGCTGGAGGCTGATGGGGGTAGAGAGTGGGTCAGTGGAGGGACAGTGGTCCAGAAAGTGGTCTCCCAGAGCGGAGCGGGACGAGCACAAGAGTGCTGTGTGAGCAGTCCCCATAACACAGGCAGGAAGTGGCTGAGGCCCGGGCAGGACACCTCAGCAGAGGTTCCCCCTAGAAAGCCTTAAATGCCATCCTAATGAGCTTGAACTTTACTCTGGGGCTGCCAATAAGCCACTTAAGAGCTTTCAAGGCAGGGGTATTAGGAATGAAGAGGACATAATGGATATGAGAAACATCTGTTTGGTATAATTTTGTAACCGGAAACAAAACATTTTCCTTATGTAAAATTCAAACACTGCTGAACATATAATATGGAAAAGTGAAATTTCGTTCCCCTCAACCCCCAAATCATTAATGGTTTGATTAAAATTCCTCTGATTTGCTTTATTATGTAAATGACTTATTATTCATGTTGCAGGGGGGTGAAAATCACATAATACCATCATTTTGCAACTAGTATTTTTCATTTTTCAATGTATTTTGGACACTTTTGCCTTCTCCCATAGATCTACCTTATTTTTTTTAAAGCTGTATATATTCTACTGTATAAAACATTTTTTATTTAACTATTTATCTACTGATACATGTTTGGATTCTTCCCAACTTTCTATTTTTTTTTCTAAGTCAAAGTAATGCATATATCTATTTTAAAAAAGCAATTGACACTACTTGGTTATGATAAGAACAGGAGTTTCCTATCCCATTTCTCCCTATTCCTGTTCCTCCTTTTCTTAGGCAACTCCTGTCAACTTTCCTGGTTATTTTAAGTGCTGTTTCTTGATTTTTCAATTTTAGATGTTATTTATTCATATTCTAAAATGGAAGATAAGAAACAGGCTCACTTAGAGTTCCTCCTCTCCCCAAACATACACAGAACACTTTTCTTTATCCTATATTTCCAGTAAAGTTATACCCATGTATTCAATTAAATCAATATTCAGCGTTGACAATATTGTGATTATGGAATTATCATTCAGAGTTGAGCCATGTAGGTTTGCGTGATTACAGTTCTCTCTATTTATAGTTTAGCGACAGACTCACAGAAAAAAGTATACGCTATACATTTTTGATAGGACTATGCCCCTATCAAAAATTACACAGATTTATGCTTATGAAGCTGTTGCTAATTCATCCCAAAACCTTTGCTAAACTGAAATACCATCTCCCAGTGTGTTCCAACACATCACATGTTCCAGCAGTTTGACTCTTTTCTTGGAGGCATCCCTCTAGGAATCCTCCATCATCCTACTCCCCCTTTGGTGGCTTCTTTCCTGGGCTGTTGAAGAGCGATTGTCCTGGAACTTGTTGCCCTCATCATTCTGGGAATCCCCTTCTCCTCCCTCCTGTCTTGCAGCCCCTGTATCCTGGTTAGCATATCTTCCTCTACTTGTTTTACCCCCTTGTCTTGGTGTGGAATATCCTCCAGTAGCTTCCTGAGAAATATTTTAAGGCATTTCATGAAATTTTGGGGAGGCAGAATTCAGAGACTTGGTGGTCGACTGGATGTAGAGTGATGACAGAGAGGAATGAATAAGAAATGACCACCCAAGCATTTGTATGAAGTGTGTAAATGGCTGAGTGAACAAGAATTGAAGTGGGTTTGAGGGTGGAGTGAAGATACTGGCTGCACTGAGTTAGCTGAGACGTCCAGGTGCAGCAGCTAGCAGATATCTACGTGAATTTCAGGAAAGATGTCAGGCATAGAGATCTTGAATTTGTAGTCGTCCATCTGGATGTGGTTGGTAAACTATGAGAGTAAATGAGATAGGTTGGAAAAAGGATGGAGAATGGAGGCAAGAGTGAGCCCAGGATAAAGACCAGTTATACACGAATGTTTGAAGAGTTGTCAGGGAGAGAACCCATGAGGAAGGCTGAGAAGAAACCACCAGACAGGTGGGAGAACCAGGAAGAATTAGAGCCAGTGGAATAGAGACAGGTCATAAGAATGTACAATGTACAACAGAGAATTTTAGGAAGGAGGGTGTCTACTAAAATAATGGTAAACTGGCAAAAAAGATAAAAATGTTTATTACAACATTATGAATAACAGTAAAAACTGAAAACAAACTTTAACATTCATCCTCTAGGGAGTGTGTCATACAAATAGTAGTACACAGAGTCATTGCAGGACTATGCCCCTATCCAAAATTACACACATTTACGCTTGCTGACAATTATACTTTTTGTTCAGGAAAAGCAATGCAAGTTACTGACAGATGAGTATTATATGTTCTAATTTATGTAAATCTCTCTACACATAGCCATCTGCTTGTACATATAGACACAGACTAGAGAGATGTTTGGGAGAACGTTCACCAAAATGTTAATGGTGATTATCTCTGGAAGTGGAGATTTGGGTTAAGTTTTACTTTCTTCTTTGCATTTTAAGTATTGCTTAAATTTGTCACAATAATTATGTAATTAAAAAAAAAGCTGCATGTGTGGGGACAGGAAGTAGATAGGGAATCTCTGTACCTTCTGCTCAGTTTCGCTGTGAACTTAAAACTGCATTAAAAAATAAAGTCTAATAAAATTTTTAAAAATAAAGCTGGTTTTAAATGATAAAATGTTAATGACATTAAATACTGCAGAGAGATTGAGTAGTTAAGTACTGTGAAGTGGGAACAGAAGGTAGGTTAGAACAAGCTGTGGAGTGAATGGGGCTTGAAGATAATGAGATTCCAAAGATCCTTCTAGAAGTTTGAATGAGATGAGAGAGAGACAGAGTGATAGGCAGAGTTAACAATAGTTTCCTTCAATTCCCCCCTTCCCCTCCTTTAATTCATTCTGAACATTGTTGCCGGGTAAATTCCCCAAGTACCACATTATCTTGTCATTCCTATTCCATACTTCAGTAGCTCCCACCCAATGAAACTGAAATGGCCCAGTTGCCTTTCAGAGGCCTCCAGAACCTGAATTCAATCACCATGCCTTATATTAACTTGCTTTTTCACTAGAACCAATTAAAAAAAAATCCTAAATGTATACTTATTGCAAATGTATTATAGACCACGCACTCTTAAAATCATTGAGTATTCGAATAAGGATGAGTTCCTTATGGTCCCTGCTACCATTGTAGTTGTAAACCAGAGAGGATGTCAGACTTACACACAGCTAACTGCAGTACAGAGTAATAGGGGCTATAAGTGGTTAATGAGCCAAGTGTGTAGCCCCCAGAGCAAGAGGCCATGAATGCCCATATCTGCATCTGCTGTTGCTTCCGCGGTCCATCTCACCACCTCTTTACTATTTTTAAACACCTAAATCCTCCTAGGCTTTCACATAATAGATCAAGTCCAATCTTGACATCTCTCTTCTTGACTTGCAGGGCACTTACTTCTTTATTATTCCTTTATCTTTTTGATCAGACAATACCTTCTATTCTTAGTCAACTACTTGTGTGGATGAACCTCTTCACAGTGACCATGAGCTCTGAAAGCTGTCACAGGATCTAGCACAGGGTTAAACATATAGCAAGTGTGCAAAAAAAGTGCCTGCTGAAACTTATCAAGAAACTTCCAACTCAAGCTATGTAATATTTAAAAATAAAAGAAAATTGACTCTGAAAACAGTATGTTTGAAAGCATCCTAATTGAATCTGTAGGTATCGCCAATTCTCGGGGTTGGAGGAGTAGGGGGTGACAGGATGGGGGTGGATACTAAGACTTCAGAAGGATGGAATTTAAAATGATGAGAAAAATTAGAGAAAAAATTGGATGATAGAACCCAATGAAGATAGCATACAAAATAAATATACCCTAACTCAATTATTATGCAAGACAGAATATAAAAGCTCAATTATTATTCAAGACTATAAAAGCACAAGTATGCTCTAAGTATGAGGTAGCATTATGAGTCTGTGGTTAAAGAGACAATTGCAATCATGAATATGTAAACAGAAATATGGCCTTGCCAAGGCTGGGAAGTTATCTTTATACTGTGTGATACAAATGATGCCCTTGCAAGGATATCACATCTAGCTTTTATCTTCATATTTAAAAAGGGATGTGCAAACACCATGGAGCCCAGTTTCCTAAATTTTATTCCCCTGAACATTAGGTCAGCAGATGTTAATGCGTGCTCCATTTTTAACATGGTCTAATGAGACTGGGAAATGTTTTTATGGAAGACCCTGAAACCTTTTGATTAAAATTATGTGAAGGTCCTATGAATAGAGTTGAAAGGAGAAGTGATTTTTTTTCGGGAGTAAAATAAAACTGAGGGGAGAAGAAGTGGCTATAAGTAGTAGGCGGGTTATTATAAGCCGGGTACATCAAAGCTGCTTTATCTCCATAAAGTCAGAAATTGACATATTGCAGTGAGAGAAAGATGACTTAGAAATGGACTGCCTGGTGAGGGTGTGAGGGAAAATATTAAATTATTATTGTGAGAAAGCATACCATCTTCAACTTCAGACACATGATAGGAAAGACAGAAAGCCATTAAGGATAATGTATGTGTCTTGCTGCCTTGAGCTGCCAGGTAGGTAAGCCTCTGAATTTCTTTCTCACTCTAGAATTTCATGAATCTAGAACTATAGACCCTAGGATGAGGGGTATGACTGTAAAAAGATCTGGTTCCATCTCTACTTCTGCCACCAACCCACCGAACCATCTATAAAATGATGACCATGATTTCTCAAACTATCCTACAGGATTTTCCCCAGGATTAACTACACAATGCTTGTCAGGTGCTTTCAGCGGCATGAAGAAAGACACAAAATATTTATGGCGATAAGTGAAATTGCTGGTATTTGACCAGTGAGAGCCTATAAAGATGGCAATTTCTTACAGGTTAACCGAATGAAATTCATCATCCGGCCAGCCTGCTGTGTATCCGGCATGGGCTGGTTCTGAGGATTTGAAGATGATTAAGACATTATCCTTGCCCTCAGGTAGCTCTCAGACCAGTGCGGGAAATGGATGCTTGAATAAAACATTGCAACGCAGGTGAACAGGTGTCACAGAGGAAGTATTATAAGATGCTGTGGATAAAAGAGGAAGCCAGTGAGTCTACCGTACCAGGAGTGGAAAACCAGAAAGAGGCAAGTGAAGAGTGGCTTTGTAGAGAACGTGACATGAATTTAGGCTGGATTTTAAAGGTTGAGGAATTCACCAACTGGGAAGGACCACCCTGGGCAGAGGAAACAGTATTCAGAAACAAAAAGGTATGAAAAGCCTTTCTGGAGAAAATAAATCATTTAAATCTTAAATAATATTAAGATAAGGAGACATAAGTCAAACCTTCTGTAAGTCATTCCTGTTAGAATGTCCTCTTATTGAATGTCAATTAATATTGATCACATTTTGTTCTTATTCAAGATCTTGCAAGTTTTTCAGAATGGCTGCAGCACACGATGCCTTTCAGCAGAAAAAGAGATGAAGCTGGACAAGTTTCCTGGAGCCGTGGGTATAGCAACAAGAAGAGGCTTCATCCTGTGTATGCTGGGGAGGCACTAGAGAATTCTCAGTATGGAAGTGACATGATCGGCTTTGGGGTAAGAAAGACCACTGTGGTGGTTTCATGGAGGAGAGATGAAGAGCAGGTGTTAGCAGAAGCAGGGGCAGTGGTTGGGGACCTGTTAAGAGGGGAGGATCCTAGCAAGCTGCAATGTTTAAGGCACGAGAGCAGTCTGGGAGTCAGAAGAACCAAAGAGAGTGAGCTAACTGAAGTCAAGGGAGAAAAAGGCTTCAAAAAAGTGAAATAAGTTCAGTGAGATAAAAACTGAACACTATCCCTCAGATCTAGAAGTTGGTCATTGGTGATCTTAGCAAGAGCAGTTCCAGTGGAGTGGACAGAAGTCACCTTTCTGTGGATCAAGCCTCAAATGGGAGGGAAGGATCTGGAAGCAAAGAACATACTAATAATTTTAAAGGCAATTGCCTGGAAAGGGAAGAAGAGATATAGGGTAACTAGAGGGGCCTGCAGAATTGGAGGGAGGGTGGTGGTTCCCTTGTTGTTGGGAAAGAGTGGAGAGTCTTGAGTAGGTGTGATGTTGAGAGCAAGAAATCAGGGGAAAGGGAGGGACAAGCTCCTTCCCTCACACAGAGGGAAGGAGACAGTGGTTCCAAACTCCAGGAAGTTTCCTTTGTCCTCCCAGATGAGGGGGAAGTTGGTGTGGTTTTGATTTGCATTTCTTGTTTTCTGTGGAGTGGGAGCTAGGTTATCCATGGAGAATAGATGGGTTGGGTTGAGGATGAAATAGAGGAGCTTGACAAGAGCACTGGGGATGTGAGATGGCTGTGAGAGGTAAACAGGGCAGGCAAACTTGCCAAGCAGCACTGAGAGCCCAGCAGAAGCTGGAAACCACAAACTGTGGTGGCTGAGCTTTACACGTTTGTGTTATTTTTTGCCCAAGCAGTGTTTGGCACTACAGATGCAGGCGATTAGGAAGACGAGCAGGGCTCATGAGAGGGGGTCAAAGGGTAGAAGAAGGGAGGGTCACTGAAAGGGAGAGGTTGACTAGATGAACTGTTTTAGTTTTTAATTTAAAAATCTATGTATGTATTTTTTTTTTTTTTTTTTTTTTTTTTTGCGGTACGCGGGCCTCTCACTGCTGTGGCCTCTCCCGTTGCGGAGCACAGGCTCTGGACGCGCAGGCTCAGCGGCCATGGCTCACGGGCCCAGCTGCTCCGCGGCATGTGGGGTCCTCCCAGACCGGGGCATGAACCTGTGTCCCCTGCATCGGCAGGCGGACTCTCAACCACTGCGCCACCAGGGAAGCCCTATGTATGTATTTTTATTGAGTTAGAATTAACATATAATACTATTATATTAGTTTCAGGTGTATGAAATAGTGATTGATATTTTTATACATTATGAAATTATCATCACAGTAAGTCCAGTTACCATCCATCACCACACAGAGTTTTTACAACATTATTGACTATATTCCCTATGTGTACATTACATCCCCGTGACATTTATTTTATAGCTGGAAGTTTGTAACTCTTAATCCCCTTCACCTATTTCGTTCATCCCCCGAACCCCCTCCTCTCTGGCAACCACCAGTTTGTTCTCTGTATCTAAGCATTGGTTTCTGTTTTGTTCTGTTTGTTAATTTGTTTTGTTTTTTAGATTCCACAAATAAGTGAAATCATACGGTATTTTTCTCTTTCTGATTTATTTCACTTAGTATAATAACCTGTAGGTCCATCCATGTTGCCACAAATGGCAAGATTTCATACTTTTTTTATGGCTGAGTTTTTGTTTTCTTCAGATGAACATCCTGAAGTGGAATTGCTGGATCATATATGGTAGTTCTATTTTTAATTTTTTGAGGAAGCTCCATACTGTTCTCCATAGAGACTGCACCAATTTATGTTCCCACCAATAGTGCAGGAGGGCTCCTTTTCCTCCACATCCTTGCCAACACTTGTTATTTCTTGGCTTTTCAATGACAGTCATTCTGACAGGTATGAGGTGATATCTCATTGTGGTTTGAATTTGCATTTCTGATGACTAATGATATTGAGTACCTTTACATGCACCTGTTGGTCATCTGTATGTATTCTTTGGAAAAATGTCTATTCAGGTCCTCTGCCCATTTTTAAATTGGGTTGTTGTTGTTGTGTTTTTTAATATTGAGTTATATGAGTTTTGTATTTTGGGGGGATATCAAAATACAAAATTTTGATTTTGTATTTGATATATCCTTTGCAAATATCTTCTCCCATTCAATAGGTTGCCTTTTTTTTTTTTTTTTTTTTGTGGTACGTGGGCCTCTCACTGATGTGACCTCTCCCGTTGTGGAGCACAGGCTCCGGATGCGCAGGCCCAGCGGCCATGGCTCATGGGCCCAGCCGCTCTGCGGCATGTGGGATCCTCCCGGACCGGGGCACGAACCTGTGTCCCCTGCATCAGCAGGCGGACTCTCAACCGCTGCACCACCAGGGAAGCCCTAGGTTGCCCTTTTGTTTTGTTGGTAGTTTCCTTTGCTGTGCCAAACTTTTTAGTTTGATGTAGTCCCATTGGTTTATTTTTGCTTTTGTTTCTTTTGCCTGAGGAGACATATCCAAAAAAAATATTACTAAAACCAATATCAAAGAGTGTACTGCCTATGTTTTCTTCTAGGGGTTTTATGATTTTGGGTCTCACATTTAGGTCTTTAATCTATTTTGATTTTATTTTTGTATGTGATATGAGAAAGTAGTCCAGTTTGATCCTATTGGACAGCTATTCTATGTAGCTGTCCAGTTTTCCCAACACCAATTACTGAAAAGGCTGTCTTTTCCCCATTGTATATTCTTGTCTTCTTTGTCATAGATTAATTGATCAGATAAGCATGGGTTTACTTCTTGCTCTCTGTTCCACTGATCTATATGCCTTTTTTTTGTGCCAGTACCATACTGTTTTGATTACTGTAGTTTTGTAGTATAGTTTGAAATCAGGGAGCATGATACCTCTAGTTTTGTTCTTCTTTCTCAAGATTGTTTTGGCTATTCAGGGTCTTTTGTGATTCCACACAAATTTTAGAATTATTGTTCTAGTTCTGTGAAAAACGCCATTGGTATTTTGATAGGAATTGAGTTGAAGCTCTAGATTGCCTTGGATAGAATGGTCATTTTAACAGTATTAATTCATTCAATCCATGAGCATGGTAGATCTTTCCATTTGTTTGTGTCATTTTCAACTTCTTTCATCAATGTCTTATTAGTTTTCATAATACAGGTCTTTCACTTCCTTGGTTAAATTTATTCTCAGGTATTTTATTCTTGAACCATCTTGATATAATTCAGAGTATGCAAGAAAGGAAGTAGAGCCTCCAGACAACTGATGGGTCTGGGACAATGGGTAGACTCACAATACATATACTGAAGTCTTAGGAGGTCTCAATAGGCAAGTACAGTAAGAGCAAAGAGAAAGAGGGAATTACTTGCCTAAGGGGATATGGCTGGGAAGTGATCAGAGTTCAAAGTCTCAGTGGTGGAATAGTTTGGAGTCATATCAAGATTCTGCTGTGGATACCAGAGTGGGGTGTTCAAGCGGGCCATAGACACAGGTAGATGGAGTGACTAGATTTAGAAACTTTCAAATAAGAGTGAGAGATGGGTATTCCCCAGAGATCTTTTGCTCGGGATAGCAGGAGAGTTAGAGAAGGTAGAAATTATGGATCAGGTTCCAAATCATCATTTAAGAAAATACACTCAATAAAGTTCCCTCTCTGTTTGAGAATCCTCTTTAGCCAATTGGTTTCATGTGCCATAATCTCCTACTATAAACGTTGTTTCCATTTCTTTCCTTGTAATAGGATTGGGAATGATCCCTTTTCTTTGATAAGTGGTACTATGGCTCACCCTCTTCTGTTTCCCAGCTGCCCTATGGTTTCCCCATCATTTGCTGCTCTCTGAGGCTGGTGAATGGTTTGTCAACAATTACCTTCTGCTCTTGACAATTATCATCACCTGGCTGGGGAGCTGATTTCAATATTTTAGGGGCCATAGTTTAACTTTCATAAGGAGTGGGCATTTTAGAGCCCAGGTCTTTTTCCTCTTTCCCCGGCATCCTTCTCCACTCTAGGCTCAGAGGTTTTTAAATGGTTTTACCCCTGCACATGAGGAAGTGTCTGTCTGCCAAACCATTCTGCTCCTGCCAAAGCTGCTTGACAAGTTCAACATGAACAGTTTGAGATAGATTTTTCATCAGTATAACATATTAAACTCTTAACCCACAGAGGAACAGTGCAGTTTCTCATTTTTTTTTTTTTTATCCCCAAACATCAAGCTTTAGGATTTTCCTGTGCACGAATGTTGAATAACTCCACTTCACCTCTACTCTCTGTCACAGTCCTTCCTGCAGCAGGAAACAAAGCTGTATGAAGTTAAAAGTTCTGGGGATTCTAGTTTAGGATCATGAAATCTCAGTTTAGTTTTTTCTGTTACTAAGGCAGAGCCTCTTTAGGAGTCTTTCTTGGCTTCACAATGATCCCTCTGATGTGAGTCAGCATTTCTCTGTTTGTTTAACTTCTAAGGTTACTGAAGCACCAGGGGGACATAGTTTGTCCAAAGTCACGCTACACGATCATGGCAGGCAAAAATCAGTCCAAGAGCTTGTTTCCACTAGGCTATACTCCTTGAATCTTTTCGTGTCTCCTGGACACAGTTATGTTGATACCAGTCCTGTACTTCTGTCTTTAAACAGACCACTGGCAATCGTGATTGTAAGTCCCTTTGTGGGATTAGTTCAGACCCTGTGTAAAGATCAGACTGCGGTTTGAAGGGATTCTGACAGTTTCTGCCAAATATGATACTTAGATCTAGGAGTGAGAAAAATGATGCCAGGTGACAGGCATAGCAAGTGCAGACTGAAACAGGACAGTTCTTCGGCTTTTCAACTAGCAGGCATACCCCTTACTCTTTTCTTCCTCTGGAAAGTTCTTCTAATTCCAAATTCATTTTTCTCTTGAAACAATTAGACCGGATGTTCGGGATGCAAGTGTATCCGTTGCGCTGTTCTTATTAGTCTCCAGAAACTCTCATACAAGTGTGCAAGGATATAGGGCCAGGGAAGAGGGGTGGTTTCAGATTAATAGCATTCTAAATTTATCATGTATTTCAGTAGCTTTTTGTCTTTGAACGTAATTCTGAAGAGAAAGGAATCCAATATAGTGGATGTGGTATTTTGTTGCTTGCCGCTTGTTACTTTCCTCCGTGTTAAAAATGGGAACCCTCTTTCACTAATAATTGATCATAAAATGATTGATAGCCATCATAAACAATAAACACACAGTGAAGGGCCTTAGCTAGCAAATTAGGATCTTAGAAGGGGAAGAGGTGGGGGAGAATCTGTACTAACCCTCTACTCAGAGTGGGAATCTGTTCTCCAGCATCCCTGATGAGAATCCAGCTCAGCGGTTCTCAAACTTTGCTGCATATTAGAATCACCAGGACTGGAAGTGGGGAGAGGGATAGTTTTTAAAGACTGCAGTGTCAGGACTATATCCCAAATCAATTAAATTAGAATTTTAGGGAATGAGGCCAACGCATTAGTATTTTTAAAAACTTTCCAGGGGATTGTCACATACAACTAAATTTTAACCAATGATCTAGCTTCTGCTTAACTGTACCCTGTGATGAAGAGTCCCTGCTTTGCTGGGGAGGGGGTGGGAAGGGGAGATTCACTGATGCACAGCCCTTTCTATTAGAATTAACAGGAATTAATGCCTCTCTGGAAGCCACACAGAACCAACCAGCTCCCTCCTTCACTGGCTAGCCCTTCCAAAACTTGAAGGCAGTAAACAAGTTGCAACATATTAAACTATATTAACTATAACTTTTTCCTTTCTGTGTCCCAATATACCAATTTAAATTAAACTCTTAGATATACTATTTCATAATATGGATTTTGACTCACTATTTGACTATTATCCTGTCCTAGTTTCATTACTTTGACTTCTTGATGAGATAATTCAACAACTGTAGAGAAAAATGTTATATTTCTCTCAAAGTTAAAGTGAACAGATTTCTGAAGAGCCAGCATGGGAGGTGAGGTGTGTTTTCCTCCTGCCCATCAGCTGTCATGTTCCTGGCAGCCTGGTCCTTCCTCTCCCCGGGCCCTGCACTGCCTATCTCTTTCCCATCTACTACTGACTCCCTTTGCTGTCCCAGTTGCTTTTGTTCTCCCACTGTCAGCATTTGAGCCTGGGTGATGGCCAGGCCTGCAGAAGTGCAGCAGAAGGAAGAAGAAGGGGAGAGAAGAGGAGGATGCCATTGTCACTCCACAGTTGAGGAACTCAGCTGCTGTGTGTGTCCCAGCAGCCTGATCTAGCACCATATGATGAGGTCAAATTCTGGAGTCATATGCTTTGGAACTTGAGTCCTGGCTTCCCTGCTCACTGCAGGGGCAACCTTGGGAAAGACTCTTCATCTATGTGAGCCTCAGTTTCTTCATATGTAAACCAAGTGAAATAGTAGTAACTAACCTTTATGAAATAAAAAGATAATCGGTGTAATGTACTTGGTACAATGCCTAGTGTATAGCTAGTACCCAATAAGAATGAACTCTTATTGTCTGACTACAGTCCTCACCCCCGCCCTGCCCCCTCAATCTAGTCCTGGTCCATAGGCGGGTCACTTAGCCTCTTCTCATCTAAGTTTCAACTTAGGCTTCCAACAACATTGTCGACCTGAGCTTCTGCCAGCCCCGTCTCCAAGCACCCGACTAGTGCTTAGCTTGGACTCTCAAGGCCAACGCCTTGCCATTTGGGACCTCACTTGGGCTCGTAATGCCTCCCATGGGCACTGAGAAAAAAGTTAATATTAGCTCTTTTTCCACTGGCTCACATGGGCTGAAAAGGAGAAGCAGCAGCAAAAATCTTGCTCCTAATCAGAATTTTTGCTTTTTTCTGCATTCAGTTTTCTTTCTCAAGGGGGCATATGAGATGGAACTTGGAACTATCTTTAAAGTCTGCCAGGAAAATCATTATGCTTTCAGTGGGTACCGGAGGAGAGACTTTTATTTCCCTTCCTACTTAACAAACATTAAGTTTTTGGCGAGCGTTTCTTGAGCTCCACATACTAGCAGTATGGCTTTACCGGCTTCTTCATTTCATTTTGTCGGTACTGCCAGCAAGACCCTGGGAATGCACTCTGTTAGGCCATGTCTTCACCGG
Organism: Neophocaena asiaeorientalis asiaeorientalis; assembly: GCF_003031525.2. Taxonomy (NCBI): domain Eukaryota; kingdom Metazoa; phylum Chordata; class Mammalia; order Artiodactyla; family Phocoenidae; genus Neophocaena; species Neophocaena asiaeorientalis. The sequence continues at coordinate 2,815,655 of NW_020174149.1, read as the reverse complement.
CCAAGATTTGAAGGGTGCAACAGAATGAAGGTTTTCAAACCACGGAAGAGTGCTTCTAGTATGTGTTCCGTGAGCAATGAAATGCTTCCTTGCGGGAGCCCTTGCTCCCTCTGTTGGGTAAGTGGATGACTTTCCAGGGATGCTGCATAAAAGAGCGATTTTTAAAAAATGGCTGTAGGCATGGAAGATGGATTCTTCAGCCCAGTATACATTCCTTGCTGTTAAAAACAAGTTTAAATTGGGTCCTATAACCATTCAACTACATCCCCTGAAGTCTATACATAAGTCATTCGCTCATGAAGGGCAAAGGAAGCTGGTATATCGTGTTGGTGCACAGTTCTCAGGTACCTGGAACCCCAAATATCAGACTAGTTTTACATGGGTTTGTTTAAACCCTCCATTTGGTTATTACTGTTGGTTTGTCCAAAGCGATTTCAAAGCAAGGTGCAAAAAGAGAGCAAAAGGGAGAAAAAAAATGTTTGACTCCAAGAGCTCAGAATCACTGTAAATAAAACAAACCCCAATATTGTTCTCACTTCAGGTTATAGTCCCTTGATCTTTCCACTCCGATTCCCATTCACTTGACTCGAAGTGGGTAAATCTTTCCGGGTATCAAGGTGGGCTTGTACTCCTTTGATACCAGGAATTTACTTTGCCTGGGCAGGCAGATAGATACATCCACAAATACACTTGCCGGTATAACTGCATGAAGAGGTCCCAGCAGTTAATCCTGGACTTAACTTATAAAGAGGATGTACATTCTGTATCCACTCTCTAGAAGGTAAACTTATAAAGAGGATGTACATTCTGTATCCACTCTCTAGAAGGTAGAGCACAGCTTTTAAATGCACTCTCTAAGGTAGAGTATGTCTTCTTTGAGTTGAGCATTTACTGTCTCCTAGAGTGGTGATGGGCTCACCACTGATCCATTGCTGGGTGGGCAATAGTTCAATGTGTGGTACTGGAGCAAGAAGTCGTCTTGTAGTAATGACTTCATAACACCATTATGAAACCAACTGTGTCAACTACCTTAAGATAAGTTAGCACACACATACACTCACAAACTTTTTTTTTTTTTCTTTTTTTTTGCGGTACGCGGGCCTCTCACTGTTGTGGCCTCTCCCATTGCGGAGCACAGGCTCCGGACGTGCAGGCTCAGCGACCATGGCTCACGGGCCCAGCCGCTCTGTGGCATGTGGGATCTTCCCGGACCGGGGCACGAACCCGCGTCCCCTGCATCGGCAGGCGGACTCCCAACCACTGCGCCACCAGGGAAGCCCAACACACACAAACATTTTAATGCTGCCCTGGAATAGAGATTATGTCATTTCCTTACACATGATTTGTTCATTGTTTCATCAAGAAAAGTGTTCATTCGTTACAAATACAGACTTGAAAATATGAGCAGCACGTTTACTGTTTCTAAAATTCACGTACTGAGTCTCCTTTGTCCTTGAGCTGTATGGATACCAGGATAAAACACAATCAATATTTATTCTATTCATCCTGCATAACTATTTCCCAGACAAGTGGCTATTTACCATATTGAGTCAACATACACTGCTGGAATATAAGAAGGTTTCCTGGAATGTTCTCTCCTCCCATGGGTCTGGTAACATGACTGAGGAAGCTACCCAAAAGGGAGGGAAGAGACATTGTGTGCCTATCACAGTAAGTCAATCTTCTAAGCATTTACATATGTTATAGCATTTCATCCTCATAAACACCCTACTCTTCTTCACCTCGTCTTACAGATGAGAAAACTGGGACTCCGAAAGGTTAAGTAATTTTCCTCTTAAAATGTTCTGCTCTCACGTTTCAATGACACAACATTTTCCTGATTTTTCCCTTTCTTTTCCTTTTTAGCCTTTTTGCTCTTTCTCCTTCTCCCCTTCCTTCATGGCTCAATTTTGGACATTCTCCTTCTATATTCCCTGGTGATCTCATTGAGTACGATGGCTTTAAATACCATCCATGCGTTCGTGGCTCTTCAATGTATATCTCCAGCCCCAAACTCTCCCATTACTACTAGACCTGTATATCCAACTGCCTACTTGACATCTACACTTGGATGATGGGCAAGCATCTCCAAATTTGTATGTTAAAATTGGAGACCTTGATATTTTTTTTGTCTCCAGATCTCTTTCCCCCTGATTTTGAATCACTTCAGTAAATGGCTCCACCATTCACACAGTTTCTCTTAAAAAAAAAAATCATTCTTTTCTTTATCACCTCCCCAAACCATGACAATAATATATTGCCAATCTTTTTGCATTTCTCCATCTCCACCTTTGCCTAAGCCTTGACCTGATAGCTGGTAACACCTCATCTGCCTTCTCTTTCTCCTTGCCTAGAATGTAGATTTGATGGCTGGAGCTGCTGCAGCCATTTATGAGTATAAGAGAAAAAGCACCAGAATCACAGAGACATTAGCTCTGATTCACTAGAGACAAAAGCCACACCTTCAGACATCATGTTCTGAGTGAAAAAATAACTCATTTCTTTAATCCAAAGTGGTTCAATTATTTTCCTATTATTTGCACGTGAAAACATTCCTGATATAGCTTTTCTCCCTAACCCCATTAATCCATATTCATGTAGCAAATGGAGAGGCCTTTTTAAAAAATATATAAGCAAAATGTTTTCAGTAACCAAGTATTTACTAAGCACATATTATGTGATATGAATGCTTCTAGATGTACACAGATACAGGACACCAGTGAACAAAGCAAACGCATCAGTTGGGACACATCAGTGAACAAAGCAAAACCCTCACCTTTGTGGAGGGAAGAAACATAATAAGCATAATAATTAAGTGAATTACATAGTATGTTAGAGGATGATGTATGCTATATGGGGTAAAAAGAAAAAATAAAGCAGGGTAAGGTTGAGGAGAAGTGAGGATGCAGCTTTAAACAGTGTGTGGTCAGGATAGACTTCAATAAGTAGGTGACCTCTGAGAAAAGACATGAAGGACCTGAGTCACAGTGGAGATGGGACAGAGCTGCCATCGGTAGATTTGTGGTATGAGATGGACATCTCAGTTTTAGACATGTTGAATTTCAGATATCTATCAACATTTGAGAGGAGACGATGTCAAATAAGCTGTCTGGTGTGTGAGTCAAGAATTCAGTTGACAGGTCTGCAGAGCAGATAAAAATTGGTGAGTCATGACCTATAGATGGTATTTAAAGCCATAAGATTATATGAGATCACTAAGAAGGTGAGTGCAGTTAGAGAAAAAAAGAGGACCAAGGTCCTAAAACTGGCATGTTACAGCTTTAATAAGTTGGAGAGAAGAGGAACAAGTGGAGGGGATTGAGAAGATGCAGACAATGAGATAGGAGGAAAACCAAGAGATTGAGGTGACCCAGGAGCCAAAAGAAAATGTACGGAAAAGGAGAGAGTGATCACTGCTACTGATTATCAAATAAGGTGAGAACTCAGAACCAATCATTGAATTTAGCAACCGTGAGGTCTTGACTTGGTGACTTGACAAGACAATTCTCATGAATGGTTGGGGAAGAAATCCTGATCGATGTGGGCTTGAGACTAAGAGGAGACTAATGGCGGCTCCTTTGAGGAGTTTTGTGCAAAGGTGAGAAAGAATTACACTGTGCCTGAAGGAAGTCTTTTTTTAAGGTGGGAAAATAACATATTTGCACAATAATGGCGATGATCAAGCAGAGATGTAAAAATGGCTGGTATAGGAGAAGGGGGGGGACAATTGCTGGACTGATGTCTTTGAGTATAAATGGAGGGATTCACCTTTATATAGTGTGATTTTTAAAACATGTCCACAAATATTTTGACATATCTCCCTTCGAAAGGGGGGAGCCTAATTTTTCCTCTCCCTGAACACAGGCTGGACTTGGTGACTTGCTTTAACAAAGAGAATGATGGTGTGTGACTTCCGAGACTGGGTCATAACAGGCACTGTAGCTTCCCTCTTGCTCTCTCTTGGATCACTCACTCTGGAAGCAACTGGCTGTCATGTTGTGAGGAATCTCAAGCAACCCTTTGGAGAGGCCCATGTGATGAGGAACTGAGGTCTCCAACCAACAGCCATATGAGTGAGCCATCTTGGAAGCAGATCCTCCAGAACCAGCCAAGCCTCAAATGACTGCAGCCCAAGCTGACACATTAATCACAACTTCATGAAAGGCTCTGAGCTAGAACTATCTAGCTAAGGGACTCCTTAATTCCTGACCCACAGAACCCATGAGGTTATTCATGTTTATTTTTTTAAGCCAGTAAGTCTTGGGGGTAATTTGTTGTGCATCAAGATATGACTAATATGGAAACCCAGGATAGATCATTTAAAGCAACAGGCAGGAAGACGGAATACATGAGTAAAGAGGCTGTGGTAGGGGAGGAGCTACACAGTAAGGAATTTGGGGAGCTTCTCCTCAGATTGCTTCAACTTTCTCCGTGATGTAGGAAGCAAGCTCAATGACCACATGAGTGAGCAGGCTCTGCAGCTGAGAACAAGATGGGAGAGGCTTGAGGGGAAAGGACAAATTGTGAGGGAATTGTATTGGGTAAGGATGGAGGCTGGTAGAATGGCCTAGGGAAATGCAGTGGGACTGTAGGCAGTATTAAGGACACAGAGGAAGGAGTATATGCAGTCATCAAGGAAAATGAGACCAGTCAGTGTGGTTTTGTGCTCTACTCTACACAGATTCAACTGCATTCTTGCAAAACCACAGGGTAGTGGAGAGTTGGATTCAATTGGCCACGAGTTCATGGTGAGAGTTGAGATGAGCCAGTTTTGCCAAATGAGTGCTATGATGCAAAATAAGGCAAGGTGTTTGCAAGGGAGAGGTTACAAAAATCAGGCTAGCTGCCTTAAAATCATTTCAGCCTTCGCTGCTTCTGGGGAAGATGAAATAGACATACTTTGCCACTTCCCTCCTGCAGAGTTGTTTTGTGCCCGGGTCCTAATTTATAAAGGTGACCGAGTAGTCAATGCCATTGAAAAAAAAAAGTGGAATATTACTCATGGTTCCCCTAGAAACAAGAGGCCTGCTTTTGGTCAGGACACAGAAGCAGGAGTGAGGCTAGAGCACAGGCCAGAAGCATTTATTGGGTTTCCTACAGCAGAGGCAAAGCAGGGCAGAGTAAAGAGGTTAGGGCTGGCTAGTTTGAATAATTTCAGAGGGCTTTGGGCTATGGGGTGGTCTCTAGCTGTCTGACTCCTGGCCCTTGAAAGATATTGCCTCCTGTGGTACACAGGCCTCAGAGGGGAGATAGGGCTCTGGATTGGTTAATTTGCATTTCAAAGGCCTGTTCCTGGCCAACTTAGCTCTCTAAGAATGACCAGCACAGGGAGGGGCTGTCCTTCCCCAGCCAGAAAGGTATTTTAAGATGTCAAAACATCATAATTTAAAGAAAATGAAAAACATGCTTACATGAGTACAACTAAAATACCTGGACATTACATATAAAACAAACATAGAAAGACTCTGAAAGGTGGAGAGAAGAAAGCAGATTGGCAAAAGACCTTAGGACCCAAGAAATGACCTTGTGGTGTTTCCTGGGTTTTCTTATTGCCCCATTTATCCCAGACTTGGAGCTGGCATCTGCGAATGCCAAGAGAAGCAGATAATAAAGTTTCAACAAAACCCTACTCTTTCTAGTATAAGGATCAGGAAAAGGACAGTCTAGCAAGACAAAATCTTTTAGATAATAACTACTTTATTCCAGCCAAATGTCACAGAAACAAAATTGTGACTTCACCCCACCCACGTCAGCAAAGGCCAAGTGGGAACCTAGACTTCCACCCTCACTAAACTCTCTGCTCCCCAGGGCCATCTGACTCCCGCACTGGTGTCAGAGTGTGAGCAGATAGGGTAGAGGGTCTCTGGAGGAAAGGAACCAGATATAGCTTTTTGACATAAGAGAAGCCATTTTAGGCCTAAGCCATTTTGTGATCTAAACCTGGCCACACTACTTGCCCTTGAACAGTTCTCAGTAATAATGATCTTTTTATTAGGCAAGAGAAGTAATAATAGCAAAAATAATATGTCTGTTGTAAAGTCTTCTGGTTCTGTTTCAGTGGTAAAGGTTAGCCTGAAGCACTCGACCATCAGATAAGCTGGAACCTAAGGGATGATGACATTGACCTTTTCTGACCCTTGTGACTTCAATCATCTAAAGCTTGGATTCTGTAAACCTTTGCCCCAATTCTATGCTGAATTCTCCTCTGCTCAAGCCCCTTCATGAATATGCAGGTACCCTTGGCTTAAAATTTCCCTGATTTTGCTCTTCAGGAAGACATTCTGAAGAAATTCTGGGAAAGATGCCAGGTGTTCTTCTTACTTACAGTAATAAATCCTTCCTTCTCCTCCTCTTTGGATTGGTTGTGTCTTGTGGCTCAACACCCACCAAGAGGTGAACCTAGTTTTCAGGTAACAAGAGGAGGCCAAGAAGTGAGTTGGGACTTTCATGCTCACAAGCCAGTAATGAGGCTCACTCTTCCTGTAGTCAGTGGAGAACACATAATGAGCCTGGACCTCTACCTCTGTCCAGCAGTAATGAGGTGCCTCTCCCTTTCCCTATTAGAGTGGCCTCAGAGAGGCCTAATAGAGAGTCAGGACTTTCACCATCACCCAATAGTAACTAAACTATTCCCACTGCAAAGTCAGTGGAGACCACCAAGGAGTCAGAATTCCCATTCCCATCCTGCAGTAACAGGAAGAACCCCTTTCCCCTAGGTGGCCAACTTCAGACCTAACATATCAATAATTACATTATATGCACACAGTCCAAATACATCAATTAAAAGACAGGGATAGGCAGAGTAGATTAAAAAACACAACCCAACATGCGCTGGCTTCAAGAAACTCACTTCAAATATAAAAATATAGGCGAGTAAAAGTAAAGGATGGAAAAAAAAAATACCACGCAAACAATAATCAAAGGAAAGCAAGAGTGGCTATATTAATAACAGATAAAGTAGACTCCAGAGTGAAGACAATTACCAGAGACAGAGAAGGATATTATGTAGTGATAAAAGGGTCAATCCATACAGAAGACATAGCAATCCTAAGTATGTATGCACCAAAGAGTATGCACCAAAGAGATCTACAAACTATATGAAGAAAAAACTGATAGAAGTGAAAGAAACAGACCAATCAACAACTACTTCAATATGCCTCTCAACAATTAATAGGATAACTAGACAGAAAATCAGTGAGGATATAGAACTGCAACAACATCATCAAACAACAGGACTGAAGCAACATTTACAGAAGACCCTGCCCAACAATAGCAGTGTTCATGGAACATATACAAAGACAAACCATATCTTGGACCATAAAGCAAATCTTAACAAATTTAAAATAATTGAAATCATACAGAGTATGTTTTTTGACCACACTGAAATCAAAACAGAAATCAGTAAAACAGGGAAATCTCTAAATACTTGGAAACTAAGCAACACATTTCTAAGTAACCCATGAGTCAAAGAAGAGGTCTCAAGGGAAATTTTAAAAATACATTGAACTGAATGAAAATGAAAATACAACGTATAAAAATTGGTGGGCCACAGCTAAAGCAGTACTGAGAGGGAAATTTATAACACTAAGTGTATGCAAAAGAGGCAAAGTCCCAAATCCATAATCTAAGCTCCCACTTCAAGAACCTAGAAAAAGAAGAGCGAAATAAACTCAAAGCAAGCAGAAGGACTAAAATGATAAAGATCAGAGCAGAAATCAAAGAAATTGAAAATAAAAAATAGTGAAAAATCAATGAAACAAAGCACTGGTTCTTTGAATGATCAATAGAACTGACACACTTCTTACAAAAACTGACCAAAAAATTACCAGATCAGGAAGGAAACAGGGAATATTGCTATAGACCTTGCACACACTGGAAGGATAATAAGGGAATAATATGAACAACTTCACACACAGAAATTTGACAACTTAGACAAAAGAAAGCAATTCCTTGAAAACCACAAACCAGCACAACTTACTCAACATGATGTAAGTGGTTTGAACAGCCATATAACTATTAAGAAAACTGAATTGTGATTAAAAAACTCTCCAAGACAAAAATCTCTAGACCCAGGTGGCTTCACTGGAGAATTCTACCATATGTGTAAAGAATAATTAACAACAAATTCTACACAATCTCTTTCAGAAATAGAAGAAAAACCTTCTTGATTCATTTCTTTGAAGCTGGTATCCGCTTTGATATCACAACCAGACAAAGATAGTACACAAAAAAGGAAAATTATAGACCAATATCCCTCATGAATATAGAGATAAAAATCTTTAACATTAGCAAATAGAATTTAGCAACATATAAAAGAATTATACACCATCATCAAGTGAAATTATTCTAGGGCACAAGGCTGACTCAATATTTGAAAATAAATCAGTGTAACCCACCATATTAACAGGATATAGAAGAAAAATCACAGGATTATATCATTTGATGCAGAAAAAGTATTCAGCAAAATTCAACACCATTCATCATAAAATCTCTCAGAAAAACTGGAATAGAGGTGAACTTTCATCGACATGATATAGAGCATTTAGCAAAAAATCCCCAAAACTACAGCTAACATTATTCTCAATAGTGAGACTGAAGGCTTTCTCCCCATGATCAGGAACTAAGCAAGGTTTTCTACACTCACCACTCTTATTTAACATAGTGCTGGAAGTTATAGCTGGGATAATAAGGAAAGAAAAGTCATACAGATTGGAAAGAAAAAATAAAAATGTCCCTATTTGCAGATGACATGACAATCTACTTAGAAAATCCCAAGGAATCTGCAAAACTTCCTAGAACTAATAAGTGGGTTTGGCAACATTGCAGAATACAAGATAAGCATTCAAAAATCGATTGTATTTCAATATACCAATGAATTTGTGGATACTGAAATTAAAATTCTAATACCATTTACAATTTTTCAAAAACAAAAATGAAATACTTATATGTAAATCTAAGATGACATGTATAGGACTTGTATAATGAAAACCATAAAATGCTGATGAAAGAAATAAAAAAATAGAGAGACATACAGTGTTTATGGACTGGAAGATTCAACTTGATAAAGACAACAGTTCTCCCCAAATTAATATACAGGTTAACCCAATATTTACCAAAATTCCAGCAAGATTTTTAGTTAGAGACAAGATTGTTCAAGAATTTATATGAGAAAGAAAAGGAAATAATCTTGAAAAACACTAATAAAGTGTGAGAAGGAATCAATCTATCCAATTTTAAGACATTAGATAACTACATTAATCAAGACTGTGTCATATTGGTGAAAGGATAGACACATAAGTCAATGGAACAGAATAGAGAACCCAGGAATAGACTCATATAAATATGCCCAACTGATTTTTGACAAAGGTACAAAAGCAATTCAATGAAGGAAAGATGCTTCTTTCAACAAATGGAGCAAGTGGACATCCATAAGCAAAACAATGAGCCTCACCGTAAACCTCTCCCCTTACACGAAAGTTAAGTCAAAATGGATAACAGATTTAAATGCACAACTTAAAATTAGCATGCTTTTAAAAAACATGGGAGAAAATCTTTAGGAACTTGGGCTGGACAAAGAGTCATAATCTTGACGCCAGAACCATAATCCATGAAAGGGAAAGTTAATAAACTGGATTTTATAAAAGTTAAAAAGTTGCTTTGTGAAAGACCCTGTTAAGAGATGAAAAGACAAGCTACAAGTGGGGAACACATTTGTGAAGCGTGTATCTGACAAAGGATTAGAATCTAAAATATATAAAGTACTCTCAAAACCTAAGAGTTAAAAAGCCAACAAATCAATTAGAACATAGGCAAAAGACATGAAGAGACAATTCCCTGAAGATATACAGGTGTCCAATAGGCATATGAGAAAATGTTCAACACCATTAGTCATTAGGAATTGTAAATTAAAACCACAATGAGACTACACACCTATCAGAATGGCTACCTTAAAAAATAGTGACGACTATTTTTAAAAAATAGTGACAACTATCCCAGCAAATTCTGGTGAGGATGTATAGAAATTGGATCACTCATACATTGCTGATGGAAATGTAAATGAAACAGACACTGTAGAAAACAGTTTGGGGCAATTTCTTGAAAAACTAAATATGCATCTACCTTATGACCCATCAATTGTACTCCGGTGTATTTATCCCAGCAAGGTGAAGACGCACAAAAACCTGTACATGAACGTTTATAGAAGCTTTATGTGTAATAAGTCAGAATTGGAAGCAACCCAGATGTCCTTCAAAGGGTGACAGGTTAAACTGTGGTACATTCTACCATGGAATATTACTCAGCAATGAAAAGGATGAAATGACACACAAAACAAACCAGATGACTCGCCAGAGAATTATGCTGAGTAAAAAAAAAAGCCAACTTCCTATAAAATTCTTGAAATGACAAAACTATAAAAGGTGATTACAGATTAGTGGTTGTCAGGAATTAAGGATGGAGTGGAGAGGGGAAGAACGTGAGTGGGAAGGTGTGGCTATAAAAGGGCAACATGAGGCATCCTTGTGGTGATGGAAATGTTCTGTATCTTGACTCTATCCATGGCAATATCCTGGTCGTGAGATTGTTCAATATATTTACAAGATGTCACCATTTGAGGGAAACTGGGTAAAGTGTATGCAGGACCTCTATTATTTCTTATGAGTGCATATGAATTTACATTTCTCTCTCAAAATAAAATGTTTAATTAAAAAAATTACTTCTTTACTTCCTGTTGTTTTTAAAACAAAATGCAAATTTCTTACTGTGGTCTCTAGGGATCCATTTGATTCCATCCTCTGCCTCACCCTCTAACCTTTTGTCACACTATCGTTCTCTTTCTAACTCCAGTCACGTGACCGTTTAACTTTCTTTAATCACAATTGAGCTCTTTTCTACCCCTTGTCCGTTACATTTGCCATTTCCTCTGACTGGGAAAGCTCTCCCCCCAGCTCATTGCCTGGCTCCTCATTCTGATCCAGTAGCCTTAGCTCAAACACCACGTGCTCGGAGAAGCTGTCCCCCACCTGAAAGCACAAGTGCACAGGGAGGGACAGCAGGTAAGCCCTGTGGCTAGGCTGCCTGGGGCTCAGACCTTGGGCATCACACTTAACATCTCTGTGTATGTTTTCTCCTCACTAAAATAGGCACAACCTATTGGTTCTTCCTTCACAAAGTTGTTAAAAGGATTAAATGGGGTAACATAGGCAAATCATTTAAACTAGTACCTGGAATGCAAAAAGCCCACCTACGTGTTATTTGTTATTTTCTCAAAAACCTCCCCTAGTTGCTCTATCTCACAGGTTCTGAAGGTGTCATCCCTGGAGCAGCGGCATCCCCGTTACCTGAGGCCACTGAATCTCTGGGGATGGGGGTGGGTGGGTCTTAGCAATCTGTGTTTTTTGTTTTTTTAGCAATCTGTGTTTTAACAGCTCTCCAAGTGATTCTGAAGCATACCACTGGTTTAGCTCATCATCCTATTTACTTCCTTAATGTCTAACTGTCACAGTTAGATATTATCTGTTTATTGACATAATTTATGCCCACTTCTCCTACCAGAATAAACATCCCACCAGGGCGAACTTGTCTGTCTTGTTCACTGTTGCTAGCATAATATCTAGCACAAAGTAAGTAATGGGAAAATAGTAACAGATAATTGAATGAATGAATAAACCTGGCCAAGGTCATGGATTCAAATCACTGAACTGATTGATGTTGACTCTAGGCTTGCCCCCTCTGACAAGCTGAGAATCAGTGACACCCTAATTCCTCGTCTTTGCTCAGCAGCCTGAAGTTTCCCACATGGTTCTGTGCAAGATGAAAGTCCCTGGCACATGAAGCCTGACTTCCAAACAGCATTTTAAATACAGTCATGGCCAGAGCAGAGCCAAGGACTCTCTGAGTATGGAAGGGCTATGCCCTCGTCCCATTGTGCTGCGTTGGCCACCTCATTATTTTTCTTGTGAACATCAGTGGCGGCTTTTCTGAATGACAACAGGTCACCCTCTCTCTCTGTGTGGCTTTTAGTGACTCTGGCTTGTGAAGGGTCCTTTTCTTGCAAAGAGGCAACCTTCCAACTCAGTTTGGAGGGACACCTTGGGTTTTAGTGAAAAGAAGGATCAGTGCATTCATGCTCACATACCTTCCCATGATGCTAGCCTCTCAGCTTTTCCTGACCTGTGTCACCTCTGCGTCCTCCGTGGGCTTCTTGTCCTCAGCTTCTCACTGCCTGAGCGTTAGTGTTCTCCAGGGCCTGTCAGTTCCCTTTATAGGCACATTCCTTGGAGGATCCTCTTCTTCCCACAGCAGCATTTCTAATTCAGACCCCTTTGCTGGCATATCCACCTGGGTGTCCCAAAGGAACCTCAGCGCAGCATGTCCAAGATGAAATTATTTATCTTGCCTTTCCCTCTTCCATGTCATCGTCTTATACTGGCTAGAGGCATTCCCATCTACCCTGTCACCCAAGGTAGAAATCTGGGAGCCATTCTCCATTCCCGCCTGTATCTCACTTCCTGTATCTTATCAGTGTCCTGGTCCTTGAAATGGTACCCCCTTATCATGCCTCACATCACCCCCTTCCCCCTTCTGGTGCTACTCAAGGTTGCTGTATTGTACCATATGACAGCCCTACTGCAAAGCTCCAGGCATCTCACCTAGACTATCTTAATCATCTAACTAATATCTTTGTTACTGACCTTAGAGCTCTAAACATCCTCTGTATAAGCACATTATAATTAAATAATTTTTTACAGACTATGGTGCAATCTGCTCAGCATGCTATCTTAGGACTTTCCTTACCAGTCCAGAAATCTCAATCTCTGTACCTTGCTTCCAAACCTGTATAATCTCCATACCAACCTACTAGCATCCTTAGATTTTCAAAGTCTTTTTTTTTTTTTTTAAATTATACTTTCTTCTCTCAGATGCTCAGGTAGAAATAAATATGCTCTCCTTCAAGCCCATCAGTGTCAGTCAGGTTTTGCTGCAGTAACAACTCCAAATTAGAATGACAAACGCTCACCTCTTGCTCATTTGCATGAGTGCTGAGGGGTAGGCGATAGTTCTGCTCTAGGCTGTAGGTTGACTTCCAGTTTGCTTCACAGGACTCTTCACTCAGGACCCAGGCTGAAGAAGCAGCTGTTCCCTTGGGGATGCTCTTCTTCTGCAGGTATAAGAAGTGTAAGTTAGAAGCCTAGCTGAAACACGTGGTTGCATTTTAAAGATTTTGATTTTAAAGATTTTGCTCACATTTTGCTCACATTTCAGGACATCTACTTGGTAAATGGAATCACATTCCAAGGGTGTTCATGACACCCTTGCAACTGTGGGATGTGATGGGAGATTCAGCTTTGGGGATAAAGATGCCAGAGCAAAACTAAAAGCTTCGGAACAGATCAACTGATGTCAGCTTGTCACTTCAATCACAGTGGAAACGTATTTGCACATGCTTCCGGATACAACTAGTTAAGGAGACATGAATCCTATAATCCCCAGAAGAAAAGTGACATTTTCCTGCAGGATGCAGCTGAGAGCTAAAACCCAGGAATAAGATGTGGTGACTTCTGGGTTGTTGGGTGCTATTTTCTCTCCACTCTATCCTGTCTCTGTATAAATTTGGGTCCCAGCTTTTGGTGGGTTGTCAGCCATAGATGTGGATTTCAACCCCTGGAGAAAACAATGTCATTGTTCACCAGTCAAGAGCCCACTGGCCACAGTGTCTGGCCGCTTCCACTCCACCGCCTGTTAGAGATTTCTTCTGTAACTCTAAGTGGTTGAAATTATTATAGAAGTTATGGTCATGTGGGAGACTGCCAGGAATTAGCAGTGCTTCATTCAGCAATGTATGTATTAGAGAACAATAGGAAACATCCTATAAACCCTGTACTGTAAATCGTAATAAAATATTTTGAAGATTGAAAAAAAAAAAAGCCCTTGGTTAAAGCAAGCTGCATGGACAGATGGAATACCTGGGAAAAATTATCCAATTTACCCCGCTACCCAATCTGGTATATATTTTCATTATAGCCCTCAAAACCCTTCATTTGTTTAGCTATCTTTCTCCTCTAGACTTTAAGCTTCTGAGGGTAGGGTCTGATTTGTTCTCCTATTCCTTTCCAGGACTTACTATAGTTGAACGGGTAAATGAATTAATGATTGACCCAACAATTCAAGATGGAAAATGCAGGAAGAGGATGGAATTTGTTGAAGATAATGAGTTCAGTATCAACCTCATAGTCTAAATATGTTCTGAGAACTGTCCTGGTTATGGAACTGTCATTTTTATACAGTGACTAAGAGCTAACGTGCTCTGAGTTCTATACTATCAACTCGTTTCGAAAGGGGCTAATAAGCCTTAAACAGTATGTAAGTTTTAAAAATAGACTTTAACTTTTTAGAGAAGTTTTAGGTTTACAGCAAAATTGAGTAGAAGGTACAGAGATTTCCCATATACTCCCCATATCTATTCTTGCCTAGTCTCCCTCATTACCAACATCCCCACCAGAATGGTACAGTGGTTACAATCGATGAAAGTACATTTACACGACATTATCTCCCAAAGTCCATAGTTTACCTTTGGGTTCATACTTGGTGCTGTATATTCTAAGGGTTTGGATAAATGTATAATGATATGTATCCACCATTATAGTATCATATAGAGTAGTTACAGTGCTCTAAAGATCCTCTGGGTTCCACCTATTCATCCTTCTCACTCCTCAGCCCTGGCAACCACTAATCTTTTTACTGTCTCCATAGTTTTACATGTTCCAGAATGTCATATAGTTGGAACCATACAGTATATATCCTTCTCAGATTGGGTTCTCTCACTTATCAATATGCATTTAAGGTTCCTCCATGTCTTTTCATGGCTTGACAGCTCATTTCTTTTTAGCATTGAATAGTATTCCATTGTCTGCTTGTACCACAGCTTATTTATCCATTCACCTGCTAAAGGACATCTTGATTGCTTCCAGGGTCTGGCAATTATGAATAAAGCTGCTAGAAACATCCATGTACAGGTTTATGTGTGGACATAAGTTTAGAGCTCCTTTGGGCAAATAACAACACATGTAATTGCTGGATGGTATGGTGAGAGTATGTTTAGTTCTGTAAGAAACCACCAAACTGTCTTCTACAGTGGTTGTACCATTTTGCATTCCCATCAGCAATGAATGAGAGTTCTTGCTGTTCCACATCCTCACTAGCACTTGGTGTTGTCAGTGTTCCAGATTTTGGCCGTTCTAATAGGTGTGTAGTGGTGTCTCACTGTGGTTTTAATTGCGTTTCCCTGATGACATATGATGTGAAGCATCTTTCCACGTACTTATTTGCCATCTGTATATCTTCTTTTGTGAAGTGTCTGTTGAGGTCTTTGGCCCATTTTTTAATCGAGTTGTTGGTTTTCTTATCCTTGAGTCGCCTATAATTTTTTGATTGCCTGATTACCTTGATCTGAAATTTTCTCAAACCTTAAATATAAACATGATAGGTTTAGCGTTGGCTTTCTTACTTCCGGAAGCTGCCATTAAGGAAGACTAATTAGGCAGTGGTAAAATATGGATAGCCACGGAAGCTAAAAATAACAGAAAGGAAGAATGAAAAGATAGATGAGAGCAGAACTTTTTAGACTCCAGAGAGTGCTTGAGCCTAAAGTTGCAAAATATTTAGTGTGTATACATGTGCAATTATCTTGAGAAATAGACTATGGTTTTACATTAGAGTCTTAAAGGTGTTTTCAAGTCACAAAGGGTTAAATAAATCCATTGCTGCTAAGAGAAGATAGAATAAATGTCATTTAAATTTATTTCCAGATGAAAGCATTAACAATAATTTATTGAACACTTATTTTGTGATTGGCACTGTTCTAAGCACTTTTGTGGAAATTCTCATTTAATTTTCAAAGCAACTGCGCTATTGCTATCTTTAATTGACAAATGAGGGGACTGCTAGTGGTTCTAGGTCATGTGCCTAGCCAGTGGCAGAGAGAGAGAGGCCCAAAGCTACCCTATTAACCACTATGCTGTATTCCCTTCAGTCCTCAACTTAATTTTACTTTACTCCTCTCTGCCTTCCTTAATAATTTTGGTTATAAAAAAGAGCTTTTAAATTTAGCTCCATGGCAGTCACAAACTGTCCAGCTCTCAGATTTCTGGCAGGGCAACCCAGTTTGCATGTCACAATGTAACTGAAGACGTAACTAGATACTTAGATACATTTTCATCGTTGTGCAGTCATACTAATGGATGGGCCTCAGAGTCCAAGTGGAAAAGTTGTGGTGCTTCTACTAATGGGCAGGCATTTTCCAAGTCTGGTTCAATTACTGAATTCTGCTCATTAGGTTAATACAAAGCAAATTTGCAGTCCCCTTGCTAAGGTAAAGCATTCTAGCAGTGATAAATTCGTATGGAATTTATTTATCGGTTCTTATTTAAGTAGTTGCAAACCTCCAGAAACGGTCCTGCATATTATGGGAATTCACTTGCTGAGGGTAACGCTGAAAATCTGTCCTGTTTCCAGAGATTCTCTTCCAGAGAGATATTTAAGTGAAGACTTTAAACTGATTGTCCCAAATGTGATGAGTGATAGGCCATCTTGAGTGGGCAGTCGAATGGGTGTTGGGTTTATGGTCTTCCTGAACGTAACAATAAATCAGTGTCAGGCACTTTAGCTGCAGAGTGCAGCTCCTCCACTCACCTTTCATCTCTGAGTGGTTACTGTGTACATTTGGCATTTACATTTGCAAAGTGTCTGTCTACCAAATGTCATGGTGGATGCAGCACATCTTATGACTGCTAGTTCGAAGGTGGAGAGACTGACAGGGTGATGCAAGTGGGCTAGCTAACCAGGGGGCCTGGGTCCTTCCTCTGACATTACTCTTCATAGGTCTCTTTTATTTCTTCCCTTCCCCTTTTTTTCTTCTCTGTTTTTTTGCCTTTTGTGCTTCCCAGTAATAACCCACAAATACGACTTAAATTACAGGAAGCAGCACATAGCATAGTGCTTAAGAGAAGGGGCTCAGGAGTCAGACTCCAGCCCAGCTGAAGTGACCTTGGGCAATGAACTCAACTGTAAAATGGAGCTAGTAAGGCACCCCCTACAGAACCCGCATGAGGATTTTAATTTCGTCAGATCATCTGTGTACAGTGGCTGTTATCATTTTTGTTACTGTCATCAGAAACAAAACAATACAAGGCAGAAAACAATTAAAGGTTTATCTCTGTGATACAGACCATAGACTGGGGGATTTTTGTTAGAGGAGAAGTGACTGGGATCTGGAGCAACCTGGGGTGTGGCAGGGGATTGGGGACATTTGACCTGGCTGCAAGGGATGACAGAACTTGAATAAGCAGATAAGAAAGGGAAGGAACTGTGTAACTGTGGTGGTTTTAAACATGTCTGCGAATCCTCAGACACGTCTTCCATAAAAGTAGAGTCTAATTCAGCTCCCCTGGAATGTGGGCTGGCCTTGGTGTTTTGCTTCTAATGAGGAGAATGTGGTAGAAGTGAGACTATGTGACTTCTGATACTAAATTAGAAAATGTGATGCAGTCTGTCTGTTGCTCTATTATCTGTCTGTCTGTCTATCTATCTATCACCTTTAGAGCCCTGAGCTACCTTGTGAGAAGTCAGGCTACCATGAAGCTACCATGGGACCACGTGGGGAGACCACAGAATTGGAGATACCTGCCCGAGGAGCTCCAGCTGTTCCAGTCTTCCCAGCTCTGGCATCAGACACGTGAGCGAGCCTTCAGATAATTCAGTCTGAGCCACCATCTGACAGTAGCTGTGTGAGAGAGCCCTAGCAAGAACTGCCTAGCTGACCGCAGTCAATTGCTAGAGCCCTGAGAGATAATCATAAAGTGTTATTTTAAGCCAGTAAATTTGGGAGTAAATTGTTACTCACCCACAGTAACTGGAACTATAACCAAAGGCATTAGAGCATTTATAAACCAAAGCAAATTTACAATTAAATAGCAAAACGACAAAACCAGTAATATTCAGTTTAAGCAGGTTAATTTATTTGGATGGATGAGGTTTTGCAGTAGCCAAATTGATGCTTCTGTGATTAAAAGGTAAATGCCACAGTGCAAGCTTTTGGCAGATGTATACATGTGTGACATGTGATGCTTCAACTCTCCCACCACACCACTCCAACCCAGCTACCGGGAAACTTTGCTTAAATGGAGCACAGTGACATGTGGCCTTCAAATAGTGCTAGCATGTCATTATTGTGTCCTGTTCCTGCCTCTGTTCTTTTCACATCAGCCCACGGCAATTAAAATGTTCTCCACGGGGCTTCCCTGGTGGCGCAGTGGTTGAGAGTCCGCCTGCCGATGCAGGGGACACGGGTTCGTGTCCAAAAAAAAAAAAAAAAAAAAAGTTCTCCTTAATGCCAGTGTGATCCTAAGTACAGACAAGGAATCCAGGCACCAACACTGAGTATCAGCACTCAATGACAAGGGGTCATCCAGAGAACCGAGATTTTAAAAAAAAAATTTTCTTTTTAGATTAACAAAAAAATAAGAAACACAAAATTTGAAACCTCTTTTAGGGGACTATCCACCAAATGAAAAGTATTAGGGAGCTTGGCTGGACTGGAAAGCGGGGAGAGAGACTCCAGATGGCTTTAAGGAAAAAGTTTAGCTGAAGTGGAACAGAGTGGAGTTTTGGCTCCCAAAGGCAGCATCTAGAGTCTGAACTATTGACTTGTAGTCATTATTAGTTCCTGAGTAGGGCAGTGACCTGATTCATGCCCTATTTTGAGATTCATCTCACAATCGTATGTATATGATGAATTAGACAGAGGTGAGGCTGGAGTCAGGAAGACTGGCTAACATTCTCTTCTGCTACACTAATTCCAGCACTTAAAAAAAAATCAGTGTTCACCAAGTTCTCATTGAGTATGTGGTGCCCTACTTGGCTCCTTGAAAAATGCAGTATAGGTTGGGAATTGGATTTAGTTTCAGCACTCAAGGATTTATGGTGTTCTTCCTCTGATTCCTGCTTGTCATTGATAAACAAACAACCTTGGTCAAACCATTCATGTCCCAGCACCTCTGACCCTTCATCCATCAAACAAGGGATAATGATATATATATTCTACCCATGTTATAAATATTAAATATTATATATATATGAAATCTTCAAGAAGCTTCAAGCCTTCACAGAATAGGATGAGGTTATACTCTTTAAAGTACACTTAAGTGTTAGATTAATCTTATAAGAGAACATTTAAACTGTTGTAAAAAGGAGATAATAATGTTACTTTTTTTTTTTTTTTTTTGCGGTACGCAGGCCTCTCACTGTTGTGGCCTCTCCCGTTGCGGAGCACAGGCTCCGGACGCGCAGGTTCAGCGGCCATGGCTCACGGGCCCAGCCGCTCCGCGGCACGTGGGATCTTCCCAGACCGGGGCACGAACCCGTGTCCCCTGCATCGGCAGGCGGACTCTCAACCACTGCGCCACCAGGGAAGCCCAATAATGTTACTTTTTTTATTGCACAAACTATATTGTAACAGCATTCATGGACATTTTGAAAATGAATAAAAACCCTCAGGATTTCACAACTACCAAATATCAACTTTTTATTTTCTATATTTCTTGCTAGTTCTTATTCATATACCTTCATTTACAATGTGCAGTATAGATGTATTGCTGTAATTTGCTTTTTTTCACACAAACATTAGCACTTTCATGCTATTCTATACTGCTCATAATCAATTTTATAATAGCCCATCAAACTGACATATAACAACTTAGTTAACCAATCTCAGTATTGTTTGAAGCGCATCTATATGTGTAAAATATTTCCTTCCTTCCTTCCTTTCTTCTAGCATGGAAGAGGAAAAGGCAGATTATAAAGCACCAGGACTGGAATTACTGAAGCAAAAAGAATAAATATTTTAATTTCTTCTAAAAACACTTATTGAGTGCTCTTTTTCAAAATTGGGAGATATTATGTGTTTCAGAAAAGGCAAACTTTGAAAACCCAGACAGGATCCAATACAGACAGGATCCAACTAGTAGATCCCTTCATCGCAATTCTCCATATCTGACACTTGGTTTTCTTGTCTTAGTAGCAGGGAAGAGAGCAGCCATGGCCTTCTGAGGCCACTCTGCAGTCTTCTGAGAAATATCACTTGGAAATCAGGGCTGTTGACTGAGTTAAGCAAATGAGTGATTGAATCAGCTCTGATAGAGGTATGCTATAGCCTAAGTCCAGCCTTAGCCTCTCGGTGATGTCAGACAGATATCTGAGAAAATCTTCAATCCCAGTCAAACAAGGTTAAGCTAGTGTGTTAATCTGAAGGTAGTTCTCCAATTTAGGAATGACCCGAGGTTTATCTGCCCGCTTGCATTAATCATTTAGGGACAGCTGCTGGAAGTGCAGTGCTGGAACCAGGGATGACAATCCTTTTTGGAGAGCAAGTAAACAAGGTTTCCAGTGCCAGGGAACACACTTCAGCAGGAGTGATAGTATTCCACTTCCCCAAAGTTGTTTTTTTTTTTTTCTTTTAAGTCACATTCTTGAAGATTAGAAGCTATGATCCAGGAAAGTCTGAAGCTTAGATAGTCCAAAGTCCCTGAACTCTGTCACACAGACCACTGAACCGCCATCAGAGAATTCAAACGAGATCATGATGTAGCAAATTCCCTTGTGTGGCGTGGTTTCAGTACTTATTGAACTGTTTTGTAAACAGTGTAAATATTAACTTTGTTGTGTGCCGAGCAGGGTTAGGTGATACTGAAACAGTAATGACAGTCACTGACAGCTGGATTTAGTCAGGTAAATGATAAAAGGATTTCAGTTTTATTTGCTTTTGATGGGTATATGCCAATGTCTGCCTTGAGGAAGAAGCAGACAGGCACATTAGCTCTCTAAACACAGTGATCTCAAACTTGGCTGACTTCAGAATTCCCCAAATACAAAAAACTAGGCCCTACCCACATCAACTGGATTTGAAATTTCTGTGTGTCTGCGGGGTAGGGGTAAGGGGGCATCTGGGATTTTAAATCCTAAATCAAAATTGAGGATCCCTGTTCTTATACTGTAGCAAAAGTGTCTGAGGTGCAGATTTAAATATAATTTATGCTGATCGTTACCTATATAGGCCTGTTGCTTGTTTAATGGCATCAACATTATTATCATCGTTCACAGAAAGCCTGCCCCTTGCATTCTTAGCACTAGTTCCTCATCTGCAGCTCTCAGTGTTTATTTCTCCTAAAATTTCTCCCAAACCTCAATGCAGACTTGGCAGGCACAACCTATAATCTCATCTAGAGAGCTAGATACAGTATCAGTTACTTTGAAAATTCTGACTCCTTCTTGGATAAGGGAAAAAGCACAGTCCTTGCCAAAGGCAGAGGCCAAAGGTGGAGCTTCCAGAACTCAGAGAAGCTGGAGGGAGCTCCAGAAAAAAGCTGATGGGAAGACTTTGAAAATCATAGCTATAAACTGGAAGGCACCACAAGGTCTCTTCATCTTATGGGTGAGGCAGTTGAAAACAGAGAGGCTGGAACTTGTTCAAGATCACACATAGCCAGGGGAGTGGGATACTTGGGTCTGGAACTCAGGTCTCCCAGTTCCTTTTACCCACATGGAGGGGTGTGGATGGGGTGGGGGAATTAAGGGAAAGCAGAGTGCACATGCTCTTCCCCCTTCCAACAGGGCAGCTTTGGTGAGGTCTGTTTTACATGAGGCTTTTAGGAAGGGTTGAAAACTACAGCATACTAGAGCTTACTGATGGTTCTGGTTTCAGTCACCATATTTTCTGCAGGGTCTGCTAATCCAACAAAGCTTGTTTACAGAGCATTTAGCAGAGGTTTCCACTTCTTTAAAACACACACACACACCACGCCGTCTCCTTCAGAGACTCCACCAAACTGTAACTCTAGAGACCAATTGCTCCCTTTCACTTAATACCTTTAACTTGCAAAAGGGCCGAAGATCAATAGGTCCTAGACATTCTGAAATGTAAGAAGTTAGCCTTTTTGTGACTCTGTGCAAGATTACTTTTCCAGGTTTACAACGAACAGCCTTGATTTTTCACTGTATGACCTCTGCAAAATTCTCTTTTCAGATTATGTATAGATTTGTAAATTTCTAGCCATAACCATTCTAAAAACAAAAACAATCGTAACAGTTATCTATGTGCTTATGCAGTCTGCAAGGGTTATATCATTTAATTCTCACGACGACTCAGCTATATTAGCTCCATTTTACAGATGAGGTTAACTAGAGGCTGGGTTCTGTGTCTAGGTTGAATATCTAATGAGAAGGAGATCTGAACACAGATCACTCTGATTCCAAAGCTGAGTCCTTCACCACTAAAACCAAGTTTATGGGGTGAAGCATGCCTCACACCATAAACAATTATTACAAGTTCATTTTTTTGTTTGGCCGAGGCATATAAAAATCACTCTATTTTCTTTTTAGATCATCTTCAAATAGAAGCATCTTGCCCCACCTCTTATTATCTGAAGACATGCACAGTGAATTATTTTGAGAACAGCTAGCATTGCCACGAGCTTACAATAGTTGGAAGTCACACCCAGAGCACAGGAAAGTGGTAAGGCCCCAGAGATATGGACAGGGGTACCACCACCACCTGCTAGATTATTTATTCGATATTATACGCACTGTGCTAGGCACTGCAGCTACAAAGTTAAGTGAGGATAGGCTTTTTGTCTTGGAGGAATTCACAGTCTAGTGGGGAAGCCAGACTTAAAAATGCAAAATTTCAATATAATATAACAAGTACTCAATTACCACGATGCACAAGGCACGTTTTGAGCACAGAGGTGAGTCGATAAATCCAGCCTGTGAGAAAGGGGTGGGCAGAGAAGACTCACTCAAGGGCATGACCCATATGCTAAGCCTGGACGGAGGAGGGAGAGCTAGCCTGACAGAAGATGACTGAGGAGCAGGTGGGGAAGGGTACTTCAGGCAGAAGAAATAGCACAAAGGGTAGGGCAAAGTCTGGAATAACACAGTGGGGGCAAGGGAGCGGTGAGCAGATCCGTATACTGGAATGCAGAGCCAGAGGTGGGAGGTTGGTGAGGACACGGGCAGCCTTATGGGTTATGCTGAGTTTGGAGTTCTTTGTAGACGTTGGGAAGTCATTTACGAGTCTGAAGTTCACGAGTGACATGATTGGATTTGCATTTTAGGTCAGTCACCCTGTCTGGCTATCAGCTGTTTCCTGCTATCACCAGTGACGCTCATACATGGGACATTTTCCCAAGAGTTTATCCAGTGGTTATGAGCAACTAATGGCCACAACTTTTTTCCTACTAAGAAAACATGTTAGAAAATGCAAGTTGAGAAGACATTATTATGGGGATATTAGAAATTGGAAAACTGGCCACAGGTCTTGACCCTTCCCCCGTAAACCACATTCTTTATAAAGTGACTTTGCTGCTTCTCCCACCAACACATGGAATCTATTTCCCCCACGCTTCGAATCTGGACTGGTTTATGCCTTGCTTGGCCATGAGAGTGAGGTAAAAGTGACCGCCAGAGCCTTGCCTAGACCTCAGGAGGCCACACCCACTTCTGCTTTCTCCGCTGGATCTCTGACCTCCCTGTGTGAGCTGCAAGGATGAGACACCATGTTTACCAGCCCTGAGTCAGCCCAGTCATCTAGCTGGAGCCCCAGATATGAGAGAACGCAGCCAAGGAGTGGGCTTTAGCTGACTCGCCGCAGACCACAGACACATTTAAGTGCCTAGTGGAACCCAGCCCAAATTTCTGCCCCGCCATGAGCTAAATCAGTGGTCCTTGTTTTCAACCTACTAAGTATTGGGGTGGTTGGTTATCCTACAAAAACTACCAGAAAGGTGGGATAACCCTGTACCTTCTCTGATCTGTCAAAGAGTGAATCATTTGCAAGCCTTGACGCTTTATCCATTATAAGTAACAAAGTACTTTGAACATGTTGGGATGTTGCAACTCAATGACAAAGCATGATAAAGAGTGTTTCTCAAAACGTGCCCTGGAAAGGCTTCTGCTTCAGGGAAGATGGAGCAAAGATGCTTTGCCCTACTCTTCTGCCCTACTTCTCCAACTAAAAACCCTGGACATGATTCATAAAACAAAACTCTGAAAAGGTGGAGAGAAAAGGCAGACCACCTAGGGGAGCATGGGACGGGAGGAATGACACAGTGGTTAGTTTCCTAAGGCTTCTTTTTGCCTCGTATATCCCAGATTCGGAGCTAAAGAAGCCAGCCATCTAGAAATGCCAACAGACGCAGACCAAAAGGATCCCAGCAAAAACTTGCTGTCTCTAGTCAAAGCTGCAGGAAAGTGACAGCCTTGCAGGACAATAAACTTCTAGACAGTAACCGCTCTCCTCTAGCCAAGAGCACAGGAAAAACTGTGGCCCTGCTCTCACTCCCACCAGTTAAGGCTGTGTGGGGAGCCTAGACTTCCACTCTTGAGAGGCTGTAATGAGCACCTTAACGCCCCTTCTGGGGTGCTGTCAGAGAAGGACAAGCAGGGGCTGGGACCTTCATCCCACTGGGCAATGAGCTGCCCCCATCTCCCACCCTCCTGCTGTGTCCATGGAGACCATGCGGGAGCCTGGACTTGCATTTCCCCCTGGCCGGAAGGAGGCACCCTCTTCCTCCTCAGGGATGGTGTCAGAGGAAGTGGGAGTGAAGCCGGGCTTCCACGTCACCAGCAGTAATGAGTTGTCAACCACCCCTCCCCCACAAGTGGGACCACATGGGGAGCTGAACTTCCGTCTCTGCCCAGCAGTAACGAGGAGCCCCCCAACCTCCCTAAGTGTCAATGAAAGCTGAGTGGGAAACATGGACTTCTCCCTTCATCTGGCAAATGAGGCAGTGCCCCCCAACTTCCCGTGCTGGAGCAGGGCCAGAAAAAGTCAGTAATAGAAGGTTAAGTAAGATCCAGAGTCTCATCACATACTATGAAAATATCCAGGGTGTACTTGAAAAATCACTCATCATACCGAGAATCAGAAAGATCACAAGTGGAATGAAAAAAGACATCAGTACCTTGGAAATGGTAGAATTAACTGACAAAGATTTGAACTCAGCCAGGATAAAAACACTCCAAAGAACAATTACAACTATGGTTGAAACAAATGAAAAAAATAGAAAGGCTCAGCAAAGAAATAGAAGATATAAAGAAAAGGGGGTGGGTGGAAGAGAAGTGGGCATGGCTGTAGAAGTGCAGCAGGATGGATCCTTGTGGCGAGGGAAGTGCTCGGAATCTTGGCTGCATCAATGTCCACGTCCTCCTTGTGATACTGTCCTACAGTTATGCAAGACGTTGTCACTGGGGGAAACTGGTAAAGGGCACATGGGATTTCTCTGTATTATCTCTTAAAGCTGCATGTGAATATGCAATTATCTCAAAATCAAATTAAATTTTAAAATAAGTTTCTCCTTGAAATGCCAGTACTGTATAATATTCATGGCCTGAAAAAAGAGTTTCTGTGATTAAATAAGTTTGGCAGATGCTGAGATAAACAAAGCTTACCAGGTTGTTTTTACTATAGGACTCCCCAGAGCCCTGAATTTGCATTTTCTATCATAAGTAATATGCCCTAATATCAGAAGGTTTCCTAATAAGGCTGTCTTGAGGATTAAACAAGATGTACCATGTAATGGGAATGTAAATTGGTGTAGCCACTGTGGAAAACAGAATGGAGATTCCTCAGAAAACTAAAAATAGAGTTGCCATATGATCCAGCGATCCCACTCCTGGGCGTATATCCAGACAAAACTACAAATTAAGAAACAGACTCACAGACATAGAGAACAGACTTGTGGTTGCCAAGGGGGAGGATGGCGGGGGAGGGAAGGACTGGGAGTTTGGGATGAGCAGATGCAAACTATTACATATAGGATGGATAAACAACAAGGTCCTACTGTATAGCCCAGGGAACTATATTCAATATCCCATGATAAACCCATAATGGAAAAGAATAGGAAAAAGAATGTATATATGTGTAACTGAATCACTTTGCTGTACAGCAGAAATTAACACAGCATTTTAAATCAACTATACTTCGATAAAATTAAAAATAAATGCACCACGTAAAAGAGTATATAATACCTGACACAAATGTTAAGATGATTATTATATTTACTCTTTACCATAAATTTATCACATTGGTGGTATTACATTGATTTTAAAAATAGGGAATTGAGGTTTAAAGAAGTTAAATAATTTGAAAGACTCAGCTAGTAAGAAGCAGGGCCAGGATTTGATCTCAGACTGGACTCCTAAATATCTGCTATTAATTTTGATGCAGAATTCCCTCAAAAAGCATGATTAAAAAAAAAACAAACCCAAAAACAAAAATTAAAAGGGAAGGAACAAACTAGGAAAGTGTTTAGAATTATATCACTTTCAAAGGGTTTCACTTATTATATAAAGGGCCTTCATAAATCAATAATAAACTTTTCCTAATACAACCACGGGCAAATTACTGATATGCCAATTCATGATAGTGGTTAAAGGACATATGAGGTGTTCAAGACTCAAACTGTAAATTTAAAAAAGAACTTTAAATTAAATACTCCAGTGTCATTTTTTCCCCCACATGAGAACATCTTATATCCATTCATAAAATGGCTGTGGTGAAACAGGCACTTTCAAACACCTGCTGTCATCATTACTAGTGTTAACTTTGGTGGCAGGGAATTTGCCTTAAATGTTTTCTCTTTCGATCTAGTTATTTAATTTCTAGGAATCAATAAAATTAATTTAAAAATAAAAAATGAATCAGATGCATAAACAAAGATTTATGTTCAATGATGTTTATCACAGCATTATTTATATGACCAAAAATGTGAGAAGAGCCTTCTTATCTGTCAGTAGGGAATGGTTAAAATATTATGGGACAGGCATATGATTGCAGGCATTAACAATCATGTTTTAGAAAAGGAGTGATATGAGAAAATGCATATGATAAATTGTTAAGTGAAAAAAGCAGGAAACCTCCAATTTTATAAAAGCACAAAATGTGCCAATGTATGTGTGTTGTGTGTGTGTGTGTGTGTATATATATATAAAGAAAATACATGAAAAGGACAAGGGTATCACTCAAGAATGATACTCATTTTCCTTACTATAATTTTCAAAATATCTACAATAGTAATTCAGGAAAAAATAGCAATAATTTACTTCCCACCGATCTTTACATCCAAAACATCTTTGATGTGAACACAAGCAAGTCCATGCTTTAATCAATACCTTATAGCTGGAGTCTGAATACTCTAAAGCAGAGTGGGAAGAACTCCTGCTTCAGGGAGCTGTATTCCCAAGGTCATGTCAGGGTGAGGAGTGGAAAAAGAAAGCAGGACATCAGCAGACATTCCCTTCCCTACACGGAGGGGAGATTTGTCGGCAGCCAGGACGAAATGTGAGAGGACTGAGATCTGGCTCTCCCCACAGACGCTGCCCCAGCTCCTGTTCACATCACCACTGACAGATTCTGCAATCACACGGGAGCCAGGTTACATGTGTGTGTGGAACATCAAATGACTGTCAAAGTGCCTTCTGCCAATTTGTTGAAAGTAGTAATAATAAAACAGAATAGTATTGACAACATTACATTATTTGATGGGCATACACCACTGTCCCTACCAAACATTATTTAGATTTTTGTTAAAGAGTAGGGATGCTATGCTTTTCTATGTGCTGTGAAACTGCCCAGTAACTTGAGGGTGTAACAGATTATTCAGTGATTGGTACCTAAGAGGCATCTTTAAAAACATTATTTTTAAATTTTAACATCTTGATTGGAATATAATTACTTTACAATGGTGTGTCAGTTTCTGCTTTATAACAAAGTGAATCAGCTATACATATACATATATCCCCATATCTCCTCCCTCTTGTGTCTCCCTCCCATTATCCCTATCCCAACCCTTCTAGGTGGTCACAAAGCACCAAGCTGATCTCCCTGTGCTATGCGTCTGCTTCCTACTAGCTATCTATTTTACGTTTGGTAGTGTATATATGTCCATACCACTCTCTCACTTTGTCCCAGCTTACCCTTCCCCCTCCCCATGTCCTCAAGTACATTCTCTACATCTGCATCTTTACTCCTGTCCTGCCCTTAGGTTCTTCAGAACCTTTTTTTTTTTTTTAGATTCCATATATATGTGTTAGCATACGGTATTTGCTTTTCTCTTTCTGAGTTACTTCACTCCGTATGACAGACTCTAGGTCCATCTACCTCACTATCAATAACTCAATTTCGTTTCTTTTTATGCCTGAGTAATATTCCATTGTATATATGTGCCACATCTTCTTTATCCTTCATCTGTCGATGGACATTTAGGTTGCTTCCATGTCCTGGCTACTGTAAATAGAGCTGCAGTGAACATTGTGGTACATGCCTCTTTTTGAATTATGGTCTTCTCAGGGTATATGCCCAACAGCGGGATTGCTGGGTCATATGGTAGTTCTATTTTTAGTTTTTTAAGGAACCTCCATACTGTTCTCCATAATGGCTGTATCAATTTACATTCCCACCAACAGTGCAAGAGGGTTCCCTTTTCTCCACACCCTCTCCAGCATTTATTGTTTGTAGATGTTTTGATGATGGCCATTCTGACTGGTGTGAGATGATATCTCATTGTAGTTTTGATTTGCATTTCTCTAATGATTAGTGATGTTGAGCATCCTTTCATGTGTTTGTTGGCAATCTGTATATCTTCTTTGGAGAAATGTCTGTTTAGGTCTTCTGCCCATTTTTGGATTGGGTTGTTTGTTTTTTTGATATTGAGCCGCATGAGTTGCTTGTATATTTTGGAGACTAATCCTTTGTCAGTTGCTTCATTGGCAAATATTTTCTCCCATTCTGAGGGTTGTCTTTTGGTCTTGTTTATGGTTTCCTTTGCTGTACAAAAGATTTTAAGTTTCATTAGGTCCCATTTGTTTATTTTTGTTTTATTTCCATTCCTCTAGGAGGTGAGTCAGAAAGGATCTTGCTGTGATTTATGTCATAGAGTGTTCTGCCTATGTTTTCCTCTAAGAGTTTTATAGTGTCTGGTCTTACATTTAGGTCTTTAATCCATTTTGAGTTTATTTTTGTGCATGGTGTTAGGGAGTGTTCTAAAGTTTTTTTTAACTTTTCAGGTCAATTTTTTTACACTGTACTTGTTTGTCAAAATAAAGATTTTCACATTAAGAGAATTAACTATATGTTTAAGTTTCAATCTACAGGCTGTTCTTGCTTCGTCACTTTCCTATACCTCTGACCCCTCCTGACATCCACTCCATGCCCAACTATATTCTGAATCCATCCACTTCTATCTGCATTATAACCCACTACTCAAAGCCAAGCCAAATGTATCCAGACTGATACATTTTTCCTTCTAAACAGGTCTCCCTCCTTCCATTCCTGCCTTTTATAATCTGTTCTCTGCCTGGCAATCCAAGTGATGTTTTACAAACGTGAATCAGATCACTTCAGGCCTGTACCTAAATCCCATCAATGGCTTTTGATGACACTTTGAATAATATCTATACTCCTTACATTGGTATTAAGGTTCTACCCGATCTGACCCTGCCAACCTCTCTGATTTCACCTGGTCCCACTCTTCCCTACACGCCCATATCCATAGCCTTCTTACTGTCCCCAATGATGTCAAGCTTGTTGCCACCATGGGACCTTTGTCCTAGCTCATCCTTCTGTCTGGAACACTTTTCCCCTAGACCTTTCTATTATTCACGCTTTAACCACCTCTTCACTAATTACCTTATTAACTACCTAATTTAAAGTCTCTATCACTTCACCCTGTTCTATTTGCTTCATAGCACTTAGCATACATTAGTTATCTATTTTGTACATATTAGTGTATATATGTCAATCCCAATCTCCCAGTTCATCCCCCCGCCCCGCTTTCTCCCCTTGGTGCCCATACATTTGTTCTCTACATCTGTGTCTCTATTTCTGCCTTGCACACCAGTTCATCTGTACCATTTTTAGCATTCTTCAACAGTATTTTTTTTAATGTGTTTTATATGTCTGTCTCCTCTAACTAGAATGTAAGTCCCATGGAGCAGGAATCTGGTCAGTCTTGTATCCTTCATCCCTGGAATCATGCCTGGCAAGTAAAATATTTATTGAATGAATGAACGTGTATTTAATCATATTAAATATAGATTTTCTGTTGATTTTCTGTTGATCTGTTGAGCAGGAAGCACATAACTTACATATATATTCTAAAAGCGTTTCAAATACCACTAGACAATTTGGGGGGATGAAATATATCAATACCTAAGAGCCAGTGACTGGTTGCTTTTGGTAAGCACTCCTGCTTGGTCATGAGAGGACTCTACTAAGTGCAGTGAGGTGATGGATGGAGAAGAGCCGACGGTGTGGGACAGGGCTGGGAGCAGAGGCGAGCTCCATGGCGGGGACGAGGAAGAATATGGGACAAGGGGGATAATGACCCAGTCCAGCAGCTAATGGCCACAAGCAAGAGTGTGTGCTTGGTGTGCAAAGCACCGCAAAGCACGATGTAGGAACGGGTGAAGGCTTTAGGAACAGCTGTCTGTGAACTGCAGGCTTGAGGCAATTTGATAACAGTTGCAGGTAGACTTCTGGTTCAGGGAGACAGATAAAGCCCAAAGTAGTAGGAATTGGAGTGTGAAGCAGGTTATTAAAACAGGAACTCAGACTCAAGGAACAAGGAGGGTGTCTGTAATTAGAACTGATGTACCAGACAGAGCCTGGGTCTGGAAGTAAAGGCAGAAGTCCAGCTTTCTGTCCGGGCCCCCTGCTGAGCTGGATGGCTGCCGGCGCGCGCGTGTGTGTGTGTGTGTGTGTGTGTGTGTGTGTGTGTGTTTCAACAATTTTAACATAGTCAAGAATAATTAATAAAACAAAATAAACAGTACCATCAGTCAGCAGAAGTCTGCGGTCAAAAGAAACAGAAACAGAACTGGCCCTTTCGCAATAAAGCTTGTGCCTGAGAGGAGAGAGAGGCACAATGACTTCTTGGAGTCTTCACAGCAAGTGCCATGGGACTAAAAACACCTCAGAATATCACTTTTAGATATTTATGACCATCTACAATCACCACGTAGAGCCAACAGTGTTATAAAGATCCCATTAGAAAAAGCAACCCTCTCACCTGTGGACCCATCTGCAAACGTGGGCCAGGCACCCCTGCACGGCGCGTTGTCGGGGGCTGGGGCAGAGGTGAGCCTCCAGACGGGCTGCCCGGTCACTGGACCCAGGGCACGATGCCGGGCAAGGCTTTCTTCAGTCCTTCTTCCCAAGGTCTGCAGAGATCCTGGAGCAGCGTTCTGAGCTGTGACTGCAGAGTGGAATCACCTGGAGAGCTTTAAAAATTCCGGAAGCCTGAGTCCCACACCTAGAAATGCTGATGTAATTAGCCCCAGGTGCAGGCAGAGTTCCCGTGATTTTTAAAAGCTCCCAGTGGGATCTAAGGGGTAGCCTGGAGACCAGGCCTGAACTGACACTGAGGGTGGGGTCAGCTGTGTCAGCTCTGGTGGGGAGGGCCGCTGAGGGGTACCTGGACACCAGGCAGTCAAGTCACTTCTATCAATTCCCAGCATCAGTGGCTGGGAATCTACTAGATCTGCTTTATTTTGTTGTTCCGTCAGATCAATTCCCAGCACAAATAGCTTTCCTATATCTTGACATTATCAGTAAATAATTTTAAAAAATGTCACACAGATTTTATTTCATTATTTAAAGGATGAATTTTTACTCCTTGTTCTTTCATGTGGTAGAATAAGACCTTCAAGCTCAGGGCCTGGCTTGGGGCCACACGTTGCACTAGTAATTTTGTTTGAAGCAGTAGTGCTTAGTGATGAATAAAGCAGGGCCTAGAATCAGCCAGACCTACTTTAAGATCCCAGCTCTGCCTCTTCTGAAATCTACAAGTGAAACTGAAGATCTCTCCTTCAGGATCCCTTTTTCTCTCTCTAACCCAAGTGTCTCTAGGCCTCAGCCATCTCTGGGGCCATATTCGTCTCTCCACCTACATTTTGTTGGCCTACTGCCTTCACCTGCTTATGTGGCACCTCTGGTCCCTTGAGAAGCCACCCTCCCACTCCCCACTGCTACTGGGCATCCCCAGAAGGTGTCCCTCCTGTGCACTATGGCCTGGTGACCATGGGACTTGCTGGACACCCTCCCCCCCACTCTCCTTCCATCCCCCAGGAGCAGTCGTCTTCTAGGCCTGTGGCCACTGCACTTGGCCCCTCACTGCACGCTGACCCCCAGCTGACAGGCCACTGCTCTGGGCTGCTCTGCTGAGCACAGGTGTCCACTCTTACGGTGGTCAAGTACTGAGGTCACATCATAATTTTACAGGAATGTGGGAGAAACTGAAACCCTCCTCAATAGAGTGCCCCAAAGCAGTACAGCTGTGCCCTTCACAGTTTCTCCAGAAGCAACTGTTGTTTTCGATCAGCTTTTTCCTCCTAGACTCAGACACGGATCTGAAGGTGAGGCTGGGTGTAGATTCAAGCCACAGTTCCTGTCTTGTGTTAGAAGTCCACATCTGCCTTCGACTGTCGGGCTGCTGTGACACAAATACCATAAACTGGGTGGCTTATAAACTACAGAAATTTGCTTTTCACAGTTCTGGAGATACTGGGGTTCTGCAGAGGGCCCTCTTTCTGGTTCACAGATGGCTGTCTTTTCACTGTGTCCTCACATGGCAGAAGGGGCTAGGGAGTTCTGTGGGGCCTCTTTTATAAGGGCACTAATCCCAATCCTGAGGGGACACAAACATTCAGACCATAGCACCATCCTATTCCGATGGCTACTTAAAGGTCTCTGTAAGCACTCATCTTTCCTTAGGATGAGTTCGCTCTAAAGAGCTCTTCAAACCTCCCCTCCCCCCAGATTATCCCCTTCACCTGGCCTTCAGAAGAGTCCAATGTTTCTTAATTCTAGGGACCGACAGAACTAGCATTGTTTTCCAGGAGGCTTCTTAACAAGCATGTCAAAGGCCTCAGTGAGGCCTACCTGTCCTGTTCACTCAACACACGCCCCCAGAATGTCTGAACCCTATAGTAGAAGGCTCCAAAACAAGATCTTTACTATGTCTATATCAAAGCATCTTTTGACTCTTCTCCTTCTGTTTTCTATTTTCTCTCTTTTTCTTTTCATATATTCTTATTAACATTTTAGTTCAAAGGGTACATCCTTCTGAGTTTTCTTTCCTTTTTTTTTCATTCTTTGGTCTCAGGTTTGCTTATACAGTAACGTTTTGTTGTTTTTTTTTTTTTTTTTGCGGTACATGGGCCTCTCACTGCTGTGGCCTCTCCCGTTGCGGAGCACAGGCTCCGGACGCACAGGCTCAGCAGCCATGGCTCACGGACCCAGCCGCTCCGCAGCATGTGGGATCTTCCCGGACCGGGGCACGAACCTGTGTCCCCTGCATCGGCTGGCGGACTCTCAACCACTGCGCCACCTGGGAGGCCTGGTGGTTTGTTTTTATTTTCTTTGCTATTTCATTAGCATTCTCATTAATTTCTAAAATCAAGTCAGGGAAAAGGAAACAGGCACCAAACTGAGTTTTCTTTCCTTTTAACAGCAGAAGCATTCCAGAATGTCATAAGAAAAATAAAGGCAGCAACACAAGAATATCAACTGAGCAATTTATTTACTGCTGTTGAATTGATCTCAGCACTGACAAAAAAATTATGGCTGAACAGAAAATGAGTTAGAGAAACAAATTTTCTTTCACGTAGTTTTAGAATTTCCAGTGGCATAAGAGTTCCATTCGCCATTTGAAATGTCCCACATGGGGTATATTCAAAGTTTGAAAACTCCAAGAGCAATGTAACGTAGTACTTAGAAAAAAGAACTATGTGTCAGAATATAGTACTTTTGCCAGAGAGAAACATTCCACACAGATAAAAAGTCAGGCTAAAGATAAAACAGACATTTCAATTGAAATTTAAAGATTTTGGCCCAACAGATCTTTGTGGAGTGGCAAGCTCTGTGCTAGCTACTAGGTTCTTGAACTCAATATTCAGAGAATTATAAAAATAAAGTTAGTCTTGCTATCTTTGCTCAGCTTCCAAATTTTTTATTTTACATTTTTTGTCTTTTTAAAAATTTTAACACTCAATAAAAAAAAAAGTAGTGCTTTCAATTCGTTAGTGAAATATTTCGTGCCAATTGCAGCATAATCAGAAAACAGGGTTACTTCTCCACTAGGAGACTTTGAACGGTTTACATGGAAGAAAGGTTCTCAACTGGCACTATTTTAAAAATAGAATTTTATTATATTTTGTAGTATTATCAATACCAGATTAGTCACAGCTGTCACATTTAGTCTGTAAATCAAGTTGTTAGTAGAATCTCGTTATTGTTCACTGAAGAACACTGTGTAGTATCTTAAATCCCATCTAAAAATCTGTAAAGCAGATTTCTTTTGGCAGACGGGATTTGACAGCTCACAGGGAGCACGTGCGTGGTCCTGTGCGCAGGCGCAGCGGGTGGCCCATGGGAACCCGCTTAAAGCTGGGGAAAGAGGCGAAACAATGATTTAGTTATACAGACTAAGAATTAATTATTTCCATCCAACACGTTCAGTATCAAAGCAAGCCCATCTCACTTACTGTCAGACACAGCAGAGCTGGGAAACAGATGATGGTTCCATGGCAAACATCCCTTTGCTGAATATTCTATGTATGGTTCGTGAAATGATTGAAGGATGAGTTCCAATCCTGAGGCTTTTATAGCATCCAGCTGTTGTGGCTCCTCTGATTCTTTCTGGACTCAGTAGACACCCTCGGTTTCAAAAAAAGCCCTTTTAACATTTTTCAACAGGCAAATATAAACTGAAGTTTTTCTGAACCACCTTGCTGCCTGGCCCTAAATGCCATCCAACTAATACACAAAGATCCTTGAAAACCCCCCAAATGTAACTCTTTAATTATCCAGCAACATGTTGTTTAGTGGCAGATGAAAAACCAAAAGCGTTGGAAGGAGAAATGTTTCAGGACTATGAAGCTAAATTGGGAATGCAAATTTTTTTTTTTTTTTTTGCGGTGCATGGGCCTCTCACTGTTGTGGCCTCTCCCATTGCGGAGCACAGGCTCTGGACGCGCAGGCTCAGCGGCCATGGCTCACGGGCCCAGCCGCTCCACGGCATGTGGGATCTTCCCGGACCGGGGCACGAATGCATGTCCCCTGCATCGGCAGGCGGACTCTCAACCACTGCGCCACCAGGGAAGTCTGGGAATGCAAATTTTTTATGATTGAAATAAGTATCACCGCTGGGACTTTTTTTTTTTAAATCAATCTCATCTTTCCTCTGTCAAAGAGTCTCTCTCTTTATCCAAGTGTCTTATCTTTTTCAGTGGAAAATAAAGCTAAGCATCATTTTACCAATTACTTACTTTCCCATTTTTAATAACCGGGTACATTCCAGGTTGTATACAATGTTAGGGTGAAACCCATAGATTTACAATCTTGTGATCCATCTTTCTTGGCATTTTTGCAGGAGAATGACAACAACAATAAAAATACTGTGACATTGAAATTTTATATCGACAGTGAGGATGTTTATGGGTGTTGCCTAGTTGTCCTAGTCACCTCTGAAGTTGTGGAATGGAAGGGGAAGCAAAGAGGTGTCTTCTTTAAGGAGGCTCAAATGGGTCTTCTAGGAGGGTAATGTAATAAGATATGATGGCGCTGCCCTGTAGCCTCAGGACTGAGACTTGTGAAGGAGAAGCAGAGGGAAAAAAACCTATTTCTTGCCCTTCTTGCAGTATCCAGGGAATTTATAATTGGGAGCAGAGGAGGCAGACATCAGAAGTCAGTCCTGGGGCAGTGTAACACTGAGTGAGGCACCATGATGTTCTTCTTGTGTTTCATCTATCCAACCTCCGTGCCTAGCCCAATACCTAGCAAATGGTAAGCGTTCAATACATATTTGTTGAGTTAGCTTATATTTTCTTTCCACCCAAATTCTAGGCAATTTGCCCAGGCTTAAAGGTGCAAAGACTCTGTCAGAAGCAACGAGACAAATTAAAGCTGTTATGGTAGGAGCACTTCAATAAACAAAGAAAATAGGGCTATAAAATTTGGGAGTTGTATTAGTCAGAATATGTTAGGCTACTCGATGGTAACAAACAGCCCCTCCAATCTCAGAGACTTATTAACATAATGAAACTTTATTTCTAACTGATGCAAAGACTAATGCAGATGTTCCTGGTCAGGTCATTCTTTTAGGTGGCTCTCTTCCAAGTGGTGACACAGGGATCCAGGCTCTTTCCATCTAGTACTTTTGTCATCCCTTATGCCACCGTTGCCTTCCAGTCTATCTTTTCCAACCAGCTAACCATGGAATGAAAAGACAGCATGGAGAAGGTGCACCCTTGTTTTATCCTGGAAGTTATACATCAATTCTGCAACAAAATTTAAATAAAAATGGTCCCCAACAGATATCAGGGACTGGAAAATATAGTTCAGCTATGTACCCAGAGAGAGAAAGGGGTTTGGTGAGTATCTAGCCAGTCTTTGCCATGAGAACCTGCTAAAAATACTGATAAAGAGAGTAACAAGGCAGAGCTAATGGCTGGAGAAGCCAAGCCACAGTAATAATGTCAACTTGTCAGCAGTCATGAAGACCCCGGAGGGACAATCAAACAATAGCAACCAGGAAGGCAGGGCAAGGACAGTGCAGGGACACTGAACCATAGCAGAAGTCCAGCAGAAGGGAAGAGTGGGGGGCGGAGAGTGAAGGTCTGGGCCAGATAATTTCTAGACCTCCAAGGAGAACCACCTTGAGATATTGCTGGGAGAAGAAAGTTACTTGGAGGAGCTTGGCTTTAGACAGGCCTCCCTGTGAGGGCCAGATACACAGACCACTTTAATAGTTATACATGTATTGCTCATAACCTGTGGGCTCCAGGAAGGTGAAACTTATTGGTTGCAAGTCACATAACCTCAGACGTATACATAAGCATACTAGTAATTTTCATTTATTGAGCACCTATTTTCCAGGCACTTTATGTATATCATCTCTAATCCTTACAATAGCCCTAGTTTTCATTAGTTTCCACGAGGAAACTAAAGTTTAGAGGAATTAATTTGTCAACCCTTTTGTAGTGATATAGCTGGACTTGAACATGGTGAATCTGACACTAAATTCCAAACTACGGTGTAGTGGCACCTACATCTATGCTCCTGTTCTCTATGATATACATCCATATATACCAAAATGCCTATTTTATGAGGAAGTGTATCAAATAGCTACTGTCACATACAAACCACCCTAAAACAGAGTGTTTTAAGGACTCTTTTGCCATATGATCCAGTAATCCCACTCCTGGGCATTTATCCAGACAAAACTACAAATCAAAAAGATGCATGCACCCCAATGTTCATTGCAGCACTATTTACAATAGCCAAGACACGGAAGCAACCTAAATGTCCATCGACAGATGAATAGATAAAGAAGATGTGACATATATATACAATGGAATATTACTCAGCCATAAAAAAGAATGAAATAAGGTCATTTGCAGCAACATGAATGGACCTAGAGGTTATCATACTAAGTAAAGTAAGTTAGAAAGAGAAAGAAAAATACCATATATCGCTTATATGTGGAATCTAAAATATGACACAAATGAACATATCTAAGAAACAGAAACAGACTCACAGACATAGAGAGCAGACTTGTGGTTTGCCAAAGGGGAGGGGGTAGGGGAGGGAAGGACTGGGAGTTTGGGATTAGCAGATGCAAACTATTACATATAGGATGGATAAACAACAAGGTCCTACTGTATAGCCCAGGGAACTATGTTCAATATCCTGTGATAAACCATAATGGAAAAGAATATGAAATAGAATATATATATATATATATATATATATATTCTATTTCATATTCTTTGCTGTACAGCAGAAATTAACATTGTAAATCAACTATACTTCAATACAAATTGTTTTTTAAGAAAGAACTCTTCTTTATTTTTCACAAGTCTGTGGTTGGCTGAGCAGTTCTGCTGATGGTGTGGGCTTTGGCTGGTGTCTCTCATGCATCCGTGGCCAGCTGGCAGGTGGCCTGGGGGCTGCCTCATCTGGAATGGCCTCAGCCAGGGTAACTTGGTTCTGCTCCATGAGTTCTCTCATTCTTGTTCTCGTGACAGCAGCAAGACTCCAAGAGAGAATGGAAGCACAAGGTCTCTTGAGATCTAGGCTTAGAGCTGGGACACCACCACTTCTGCCATGTTGGCCAAAGAGAGTCACCAGACCAGCCCAGGTTCAAGAGTGGGGAAATGAAATCTATCTCTTCATGGGAGGAGCTAAAAATTCACTTTGCAGAGGGCTTGGATATGGGAAGAGGTAGAGAATTGGGGCCATTTTTGCAATCAACCACCCACATCTAAGATCTTAGATATTTTTCCCCTAAAATAAAGTAGATAAGAGAATGTGTTTGCCTAAAATGTCATTTTATTAATTGGTGGAATAGCATGTGAGTCTTCCAGAATGTATGTGTTATCTAGTCCCTCTGGTCTGCAAAGCGCTAGATAGATAGTGTGTTGGATAAATACCTTTTGTCCAAAGGTAAAAGGTAAAGTGGATAAATACCTTTTTTATTTAGCAAGTCAGGGCAAAAAAATACCCATTTCCAGACACCAGATCCATCTACACAGAAAAGCTTTGCAGTAGAAGATTTTTAAAAAGCCAGATAAAATTGAAAATTGAAAATCTGACTTCCTGTATGCCTGGCAAAGAAGCAGGGAGGGCAGGGGAGGAAGCTGTGAACGTGTGATGAGCAGCTGGCTTGTATTTTTAAACACATATTACTGTTACCCAGCTTTTTTTTTTTCTAGAAAAATGAAAAGAGATTTATAAGGGATTCTAACACACAGGAATACCATTTCCAGTAGATGCCAACGTGATTGACATGGTCTTCTCAAAATAAAGTCTTCTCTTTGTAGTCTATTTGTTTAGTCTACAGAATGGGAAAAAGAAATGCACAATAAATGCTGAAAGGTGGAAAATAGTATTGATTGTTAGTAGGCCCTCAAGAGATGTTTGAAATGCCTGAATCAAGCTTTACTCACTATTGCAACAGACTTTTCTTTCAAGTTTAGTGTTGTTGTTTGTGAGTTTGAGAACCTGCATCTCATACTCCTCTAACGCTAAAAGTCTTTGTTCAGAGGGAATAATCCAGTACCATCCGTGGTAACCAGGGTGCTCCAATATTATTTTTAGGTCCAAACTTATGAGTAAACTAAAAGCATAACATTAAGAAAGCCACAGGGAGAGCCAACTAAATGTTCCCTCTTTTCTTCTGAGGCCACTTGATAGTAAATCCAGAAATGATAAAGCAACTGACACATAAGCAAATTGCTTTGCAGGTTTTATGGCCAACTTATGGAAATAATTTCTACAAACTCTCACCAAAGGTTACAAGAAACAAAACAAAATACAACAAAAAAACCAAACCAGTAAACAAAAAACGTCCAGAGGGACCAGTAAGATAATATAAATGACTAAAGCAAGCAGGGGGTAAGGAGTAGTGGTGATTATGGTGAACCCCATCTAAAGAGAAATGTTAAAAACTTAAACCAAACAAAAAACATTGTGTAAACCAAACAAAGCAAGTCTGTGGGTCAGATCTGACCTGTGCTTTGCTGATTCATGACTTCTACTCAGATCAAAGCCGAATCGAGAGAAAACGAGATAACTCTAACCATAACTTCTTATGCCAAATCAACACAAGGATTAAAGAAAGTTTTCCAGATCCTTTTCTACCCTCTCCTTTGGCAAATTAAAGTAATATTATAAAATTATGTGTCAATCTCAAGAAGCACAATTATATGTGATTATCAACTCTGAGATTCACCTTGAGTTTTC
This sequence comes from Neophocaena asiaeorientalis asiaeorientalis, assembly GCF_003031525.2. Classification (NCBI taxonomy): domain Eukaryota; kingdom Metazoa; phylum Chordata; class Mammalia; order Artiodactyla; family Phocoenidae; genus Neophocaena; species Neophocaena asiaeorientalis. The sequence continues at coordinate 2,775,802 of NW_020174149.1, read as the reverse complement.
TCTGAAATTATCTGTGCATGTTGAGAAATGCAAAAGCAAGTACTGGGGGATAACAAAGATTCTAAACACCACATTTTCTTTTGAAACATATATGAAATTTAGACAAAAGCTATTTTTGCTTATTTCAGTAGGCCTTAAAGAATGTATTGTGAAGCCTGAATATAACTGGGACACAATGAGGCTCAGTGTATGTGCAGTGCCAGTTGAAAGAAATAGCAGAGAAGCACAAAAGAAATTGACATGTATCTCTATGTCCCCAAGTAAAACAACCTGAGATATAAAGAAAACCCCTTATTTTCCCCTATAAGAAAAATCACTAAAAACATGACTAGAGTTACTTTTTGAACCACTCTCCACAGTAGTTCATAGTGCATGATCTTTATTTCCACCTAAGTAGCTGGAGAATTAGTTCTTTTTGATTCTGTGAATGATGCTATCCCTGGAAATGTTACCTCAAGAAGCAAGTACCCATTCTATAATATTAGATCTCTTGTTTTTCTTTGTAGTCACCTTGTTGGTGTTTACGTTTGATCTCCATAACATAAATATACACTGTTTTGCTTTTTAAAGACCTACGAAGATCTATTTAAAGATTTATAGAAGACTTATAAGATATAAAAGACGTTCCATAGACAATGAATATAACTGATTGCAATTACGAGCTGATACCCTAAAAATAAACAACTAAATTTGTAGTTAATATTTTTGCTTCTTTCTTAGACTCCATCGGGGAATTTCCAGATTTTCAGAATCACTCGAAAACAGCATTGATGGAGATCTTTTAGGCCAATGTGCCTTCCCCAAACAGCACTTAGCTGTTCAAAATAAAGTAAATGAAAGAAAGCCCCAGATATGAGAAACTTTACAGACACTTGGCTATAATTCCTCTCCTCTAAAGGATACTTTCGAAAAAAAGAAAACACCTTGGTTTATAATAGGCACATATAATAATCAAACTATTTCAATGCCATTTAGCCTTTGAAAAAAGACCAAAGAGATGGAGGTGGGGATAAGGTTCTTAACGTCCAGCCAAACCTTTTAACAATCCTCTCTTCTGCTCTCTGCCGCTGTTTTCCACACAGGCAGCAGCTGCTACTCTCTCAATCTACTCCCCATCCCCAGTTGCCCACTATAAAATTCTTCCCCCACATGCACCCGGCACAGCGTCTCCCACTCACAGAGGTGGCACAGAGTGGCTGACAATCTGTTTCTTTCTCTCCCATCCACGCTTTCCCTCCCCTCCACATGGCTCTATTCTCTCTCCACCTCCAGTCCCACCCCCAAACCTAGGGCCTCCATTTACGCTCCCCACAAAGACGCCCTGGGAACTCTCACTCTGATTATATTCCTTGGGAAAATCTGTCCATTACCCAGATTCTGCACCAAAAAGGAAAGTCCAGGTGCTGGCATACCCACAAAACAAGAATCCTCCCCTTTCGAAAAGCAGAGAGAAGGGAGAAAGGCTTCGTGTTCATTAACCCTGTTTATTCCAGTGATGCTTGAAAAGACGCGTCCTGTCCTGTGTGCAGCCCTGGGGGATTGCATAACTGTGCCAAGGAAGATACAAGCCCCTTCATGGCAGTAAAAATGTAATCCTTGTCAAACACAATGCTAACGTACCCTCGTGTCCCAAACCAATTACTGTTTCATCTGAGTCGCTCATGTTTCCTTCCAGAATTTTTGGGCTGGAATTTTGTGGTAGGAAAATTTAATCTTCTCATGCTCTGATATGTAAGACAAGAAATCAATTGCTTGAAGCTTTACCTTGTATTTACCAAGAAGAGGAAACAATGAGATTTAGTGACTCTGTTAGACTTTAAGTGGAAAAAGAATAATATTTTTGAATTAATCCATTGAATTTTCATCCATAATCTGTTCAGGCAATTCACCTAATTTAGTGACTTCAAAGAACACCCATTCCTGTGTGTCATGAACTCAGAAAGGGCTTTGTGGGGGTGATTCTTCTGACTCCTATGGCTTGGGTGGGAGGTGGGGGGCAACTGGTGGAATTCAGCTGGGCTTCCTAAACGATCCATGACAATTTTGCTCATGTGCCTGGTGTCTTGGCGGGGATGGCTGGAAGGCTGGGCTCCACCACACCCTTCTCATCTCTGTGTAATCTAAGATCCTTTCCATATAGTTTTTCCAGGGTAACTGGACTTTTTACACGGCAGTTCAGGGTTTCAAGAGCGAGGGTTCCAAGAGACAGAAAGAGATCTGCCAGTCTCTTAAGGACTGAGCTGGCAAAGGCACATTGCCATTTCCACCATATTCTGTTGGTCAAAGCAGTTATGGGCTTTTAAAGTGAAGATTCATAGAGCCACAGTTTGATGGTAATAGAGTCAAAAAACTCCAGACAAACCCCCAAACTGTGACTATCTCCCACCCACCAAACCTTTCCTTATCAGAAGCTATGCCTGGAAGATTCAGCTCAACTGATTTCTTCCACAGCAGGGGTTGGCAAGCAAGGCCCACTAGACCAAATCCCGCCCACCTCCCGTTTTTGCAAACAAAGCTTTACTGGAACACAATCACATTCATTTATATACTGTCTATGGCTGTTTCTGCACTACAACAGTAGAGTTGAAAAGTTGTGACAGAGACCATATGGCCCACAAAGCCTAAAATATTTACTCTCTGGCCCTTTACAGAAAAAGTTTGCCAACTCCTGTTCTATAGCATAGAGAGAACCTAGTTATCACAGAGATAGTAGAAAACATACTCCTTCCAGACCCGGTCAATTGTGAGCCTGAGATAGAGTAGTGGGTGGGGACCTCAGGCACGTGTATCTCATTGAGCCCTTATGAGTGGGTCCTCCACGGGTTCTATAGTAAAAATGTCCAGATGTAAGGAAATCTGAGGTCACGGCTAGTGGCATGTTCCTCTGGGGAAGGGGGACAGGGGCAGCCAGTCTCTAGGAGAAGACCTGCGCCCAGGCACTGCCAACATGACAGGGCAGGATACTACAGCACTGCTAGCAAGTCTGCCTCACAGATGAGCTGGGGCAGCTCCTTCTGTGGAGGCTGCTGGGGTCAGAAGGTCCTGTATGCTTTGGTAAATAGGAGCACAGAGGTGGGCATGTCCCAGGGAGCAGCTTGGAGGATTCACGACCAGGAAAACAGTCTGGAACCAGACACATACCATTGTGGCCATCAGTCTAGAGATGGGACCAGAGGCCCCACTCCCCAGGAGAACAATGAGAGTCTGAAGCTCCCCATGTGGACACGGGCCCTCAGGTCATGCAAAATGCACACTCCTCACCTCCTCCGTAAGAAGAGCCAGAGAAGGGGAAAATTGAGTCATCTAAGAGAGTAAGAGAGATGGCTTAAACTCAACCAGCTGAGTTGCCATCCATTGTAGCAAGTTCGGACTTTGAACACTCCCCTGATCCCCAACTAATCAATAAGGTAGGTCTGAAGAATGTCATTATTTATGGGAAATAAACTACAATTTTTTTTTTGCACACCTGAATGTAGAATATAACTTTTAGACCCTGTTGCAGTGAGAGTCTGTGAATTTCTTTTTTTTTCCAAGTGTTCCCACAAACGTATGCTTTTATTTTTTGACCAAAAGATCGGTGTTTGATGAAGTTATTGTAATCTTTAGAGCACAATGGTGTTGTCTTTCTTTCCCATACAGCCTTCAACTTCTGTGATTGCAGGGGCCATAATTGGTGCATCTGTGCTAGTACCTAGCACAGTCTCAGGGACCTGGTAGATACTTAAAACTATTTGTGGCATGAATGAATGTTCTCTGCAGTTAGCGCATCTCCAGGAGCAGTAGACAGCTTTTTCTATTTTTTTTTTAACATCTTTATTGGAGTATAATTTCTTTACAATGGTGTGTTAGTTTCTGCTTTATAACAAAGTGAATCGGCTATACGTATACATATATCCCCATATCTCTTCCCTCCTGCATCTCCCTCCCTCCCACCCTCCCTATCCCACCCCTCTAGGTGGTCACAAAGCACTGAGCTGATCTCCCTGTGCTATGCGGCTGCTTCCCACTAGCTATATATTTGGTAGTGTATATATGTCCATGCCACTCTCTCACTTTGTCCCAGCTTACCCTTCCCCCTCTCCGTGTCCTCAGATCCATTCTCTAGTAGGTCTGCGTCTTTATTCCTGTCCTGTCCCTAGGTTCTTCATGACCATTTTGTTTTGTTTGTTTTTAGATTCCATATATCTGTGTCAGCATACGGTATTTGTTTTTCTCTTTCTGACTTAATTCACTCTGTATGAGAGACTCTACGTCCATCTACCTCACTACAAATAACAATTTTGTTTCTTTTTATGGCTGGGTAATATTCCATTGTATATATGTGCCACATCTTCTTTATCCATTCATCTGTCGATGGACACTTAGGTTGCTTTCATGTCCTGGCTATTGTAAATAGAGCTGCAATGAACATTGTGGTACATGACTCTTTTTGAATTATGGTTTTCTCAGGGCATATGCCCATCTCTCACTGTTGTGGTGTCTCCCATTGCAGAGCACAGGCTCCATGACGTGCAGGCTCAGTGGCCATGGCTCACGGGCCTAGCCGCTCCACGGCATATGGGATCTTCCCGGACCGGGGCACGATCCCGTGTCCCCTGCGTTGGCAGACGGACTCTCAACCACTGCGCCACCAGGTAAGACCTATTTTTAATTTTTTAAGGAATCTCCGTACTGTTCTCCATAGTGGCTGTATCAATTTACATTCCAGGCAACAGTGCAAGAGGGTTCCCTTTTCTTCACACCCTCTCCAGCATTTATTGTTTGTAGATTTTTTGATGATGGCCATTCTGACTGGTGTAAGGTGATATCTCACTGTAGTTTTGATTTGCATTTCTCTAATGATTAGTGATGTTGAGCTTCCTTTCATGTGTTTGTTGGCAATCTGTATATCTTCTTTGGAGAAATGTCTGGTTAGGTCTTCTGCCCATTTTTGGATTGCGTTGTTTGTTGTTTTGATTTTGAGCTGCATGAGCTGCTTGTATAGTTTGGAGATTAATCTTCTGTCAGTTGCTTCATTTGCAAATATTTTCTCCCTTTCTGAGGGTTGTCTTTTCGTCTTGTTTATAGTTTCCTTTGCTGTGCAAAAGCTTTTAAGTTTCATTAGGTCCCATTTGTTTATTTTTGTTTTATTTCCATTCCTCTAGAAAGGATCTTGCTGTGATTTATGTCATAGAGTGTTCTGCCTATGTTTTCCTCTAAGAGTTTTATAGTGTCTGGCCTTACATTTAGGTCTTTAATCCATTTTGAGTTTATTTTTGTGTATGGTGTTAGGGAGTGTTCTAATTTCATTCTTTTACATGTAGCTGTCCAGTTTTCCCAGCACCACTGTTGAAGAGGCTGTCTTTTCTCCTTGCCTCTTTTATCAAAGATAAGGTGACCATATGTGTGTGGGTTTATCTCTGGGCTTTCTATCCTGTTCCATTGATCTATATTTCTGGTTTTGTGCCAGTACCATACCATACTGTCTTGATTACTATAGCTTTGTAGTATAGTCTGAAGTCAGGGAGACTGAATCCTCCAGCTCCGTTTTTCTTTCTCAAGATTGCTTTGGCTATTCGTGGTCTTTTGTGTTTACATACAGATTGTGAGATTTTCTGTTCTAGTTCTGTGAAAAATGCCATTGGTAGTTTGATAGGGATTGCACTGAATCTGTAGATTGCTTTGGGTAGTATGTCTATGAATTTCTTACATTCTCCTAAGTTAAATCCGTGTTGTAAAAGTCTTAACATAAGTGCTAGGTCTTATCATCAAACTTCTAATAGGACTGGAATGAACCTCCTTCTTGAAAGGTGGAGGACATTCCTGTGGTAGGTCATAAAGTGAAGTTTATGAGCAGTTTGGTGTAGTTCCACTGTGGTTTGGATTGATAATGACCTTGGGCAATGCAGTGTAATATAATGTTGCAAGGAAGACATTAAGGCCAGTTGCCTCTCAAGAAAATAACAGTGAAGTGAATTCAGACGACTCCCTTGCAAAGTTTCTGCTTCCACCCCAGCAACACTACCACTCTGTTCTACATGCTAAAAGGTGTGGGGCCACTTTTCTTATTTGCTAATAAACAAACCATTGGCTGTTAGAAACCAAAGCTGAAGGAGCAGTTTTTAGCTGCTGACTTCAAGAGCAAAGGTGTGGTAGTGTGACTTTCTTTAGCTGGGGCCCTGGCATGGTTGGCTGTAGCTGCCTGAAGACCTAGGGAAGGGCTATCCTGGGTTTGAAAATAAGGACAACCTTTCTCCTGGAGACTTTCTCTCTTCTTATGGGGCATGGACAAAGCCATCCAGAAAAACAGTTATTAGTAGACAAAGTGTCTATCTTAGGCCAAATTTTAAGACAGCTTGTTTATTCCTGTGTAATAAACCAACCCCACTGCAGTTTGTTGTGGCTTGAAGCAACATCAATTTTGTTATCTCTCATAATACCCATGGGTTGACTGAGCTCAGTTGGGTGGTTCTTCCACCTGATGTGATGTCATCTGGAGCCATGGTCATCTGAGGGCTCATCTGGTTTTCAAAAATCCAAGATGGTGCTGAATCCTCAATGGGGGCTATCAACCAGAGCACCTAGGTTCTCCTCCACATCATCTCTCTGTGTGGTTGGGATCTTTCAAAGCATGTTCCAAGTGGGAACATTCCAAGTGTAAGCATTCCAAGAGGAAGGGAGTGGAAGTTCCAAGTTTCCTAAGGCCTGGACTTAGCAGTCTCAGAATTTCACATCTGTCACATTTCACTGCTCAAAGCAATCACAGGGCCAGCTCAGATTCAATAGGAGAAACAACACCTTCTTTTTGATGTGAGGAGTGGCATGGGCATACAGGGAGGGGAGGTATTGCTGGGGGCTGCATTAGTCAGAGTTCTCCAAAGAAACAGAATCAATACTGTGTGTGTGTGTGTGTGTGTGTGTGTGTGTGTGTGTGTGTGTAGGGGCGGGGAGAGAGAGAGAGAGAAAGAGAGAGAGGGAGAATGAGAGAAAGAGAGGAGATATTTATTTTAAAGAATTGATTCACACAACTGTGGAGGCTGACAACCCTAAAATCTGTGGGGTAGGCCAGTAGACTGGAAACCTAGAGTAGAATTGCAGTTTGAGTCTGAAGACAGCCTATGGTAGAATTTCTCCTTGTTTGTGTTTCCCAAACAAAAGATCAGTCTTTTCTATTAAGACCATCAACTAATTAGATGGGGCCCTACACTATGAAGAGCAATCTGCTTTATTCAAAGTCTACTGATTTAACTGTTAATCTCATCTAAAAAGCACCTTCACGGCAACATCTAGAATAATGTTGACCACATATATGGATATCATGGCCTAGCCAATATGACATATAAAATTAACCATGATGGGGGCCAACCTTGGAGCCTGGTTACACAGTAGGACAAGATTCTTTCTGTCCACACCCTTTCTGGTCATCCCCTCCTCCTGTCCTGCCGCCCTGCACTGCTTCTCTGTATTTTCCTTTCTCTTCTTTTATTCCTTTTGGACTCCATGCAGGGTCCTCTTCTCTGCCTCAGCTTCCCGTTCTATGGTCCCCTCTTCTGCTTTATTTTCCACAGCTTCAAAGTTAATGAAATATTTTCAGCCTCAGCTATTATGCAGGGCTGCCGCATTCGTCTGGTGCTCAAGGAATGAAGTATTCTAAGGACTGTGGTGAGTGAGATAGAAGGAACACCAGGCGAGGGAACAGTCTCCAATACTGCAGGATGACTGGTGACTTCACCTTGCAGACCTTGAGCTTCCCCTCCCTCTTTCAAATTGAGCATTCTAGACTCCTTGTCTGCGTATTTGTTGGAAAAGACTGGAGGAGCCCAAGGTTCTCTCTCTCCTCCCAGGCACCATATGTTCTCTGCAACAATGGCCATCTGGAGATAGGGTTGTTTTTTTGTTTTGCTGTGCTTTAAAAAAGAAATTTCTGAATTGACAGAAGGAGGGAGAGGCACCTTGTCTCGACAGTGGTAAAAAGTATATTTCAGGTGGAACAGGTGGAACTTGGAGGGTGCCAGTCAGATCTTTGTGGGTAAACAACTACCACCGTGTGTATGTGGGAGTGTGGGTTATCCTCTGAGCTGGAATGGGTGGATTCCAGCTGGATGGGTGGAAACCATCTCACAAAACTTGCATTCCCACTTTTTACCCAGTGCCTGGCTGTGGGATGAAAGCAGAGCAAGTATATCCATTTTTTCAATCTCAAAAAGCTTTTCCAATGTGTATACTTTGACTCAGGGAGATTCTTTTAAGTTTTTTCCTCTTTCCGAGAATGATTGTTCACACACACACACACACACAAACTTCAATGAGTTGGTGAAGTAAAAGAACACTTCTAACTAACACCCAGTAGAACGGCAAACATATTTTCAGGTATCTGAGAGAAAGAGATAATGGGTAGTGGAAACTCAGAGTCAGAAACAATGAGTTTAAAAATACCGATAGGAAATCTTGGTGCGGAGTCAAGATGGCATACTAGGAGGATGCAGAATTTGTGTCTTCCCGCAAATAGGGCACCTACCAGGCTCTGGTGGGGGACCACGGACACCTAAGGGGATGGGAGGAACCCCCAGCGACTGGGTAGGACATGGGGCATGGGGGGTGGAAGGGGGAGAAGTGGAGGTTGTACAGGACTGGCACCCCTGACGGGTGGCTGGGGGAGGGGAAGGGATCCCACGCCCAAAGGGGGAAATTGGGGAACCACTGAGAGGGCAGAGGATCAAAAGGGAGTACGGCCAGGTTTCCCCTGCCCACTTGGGCGCCCAGGAACCTGTTGAGATCCTGGGCCTGATACTATGCCCACCAAGGCCCCCTCCAGCCGTACAGGTCCTGAGGGAGTGGGAGGGAGGGAAGAGGGGGCAGAAGTAAAGGCCGGACCTCTGGGATGGCACCCTGCGGGGTGGCTGAGGGAGGGAAGGAGCTCCTACACCCAGAGGGACCCACCCATGGTTAGGGGTCCAGCAGCAATGGGGGAAACCCTGGGGGAGATGGTGGGGGAGGGTGTGAAGGAACAGAAGGGAATGGGGCCAGTGCTTTCTCTGCCCACTTAGGCACTGGGAATCCTGTTGGGCTCCCAGGCCTAATCCTGTGCCCTGGGAGCCTCCCTCCTGCTGTGCAGAGCCCAAGCCCTGCCCCTACACCCCCACCCAGGGCCCTACCTCTACACTTGGAGACCCCCTCCAATGCCCTAGGCCTAAACCCCACCCACACACCCTCACTCAGGGCCCTAACTCCAAACTGCGGAACCCAACACTCTAGAGGCGCTCCTTACTATGTGCTGTCTCTCCCCTTCTGTGTGCAGATCCTAAGCAGAGGCCCTGCTCCACGCTTGAACATTGCCCTGCCTAGGCCTCAACCCATGCTCAAATGTCACTGCCCCACCCACCTAGGTCCCACCCCACCCTAAATCCCACCCTTGCCTAAGTTCCACCCTCCCCAACTCTACCCCCATAGCCAAGGCTTTTTAGTCTTTTTCTTTTTTCTTTTCTTTTTTCCTCTTTTAGGTTGGGGTTCTGTTTTACCTTGTTGATTCATTGTTGTTGATTCTTTTATGTTTTCATTTTTCCTAATAAATCTTTTATTTTTCTAATTTTCTTTATACTTTGTTAGTCATCTCTCCTTTTGGCTTGTTGTCTCCCCACTCCCCCCCTTATTTTTTTTTCTTTTTTTTTTTTTTTTTTTTACTGTGCCACAAAGCTTGCAGGATCTTGGTTCCCAAGCTGGAGGTTGGACCCAAGCTCCTGTGGTAGGAGCTCCAAGTCCAAACCGCTGGACGAACAGAGAACCCTAGACCTCAGGGAATATCAATTATAGTGAGGCTTCCCAGAGGTCCTCATCTCAGCACCAAGACCCAGCTCTATCTAACTACCGGCAAAATACAGGGCTGGACATCTCAGGCAAAACAACCAGTATGACAGGAATACAACACCACCCATAAAAAAAAAGAAACAACCAAAAAATATGTTACAGATGAAGGAGCAAGGTAAAAACCTACAAGACCAAATACATGAAGACGAAAGAAGCAACCTACATGAAAAAGAATTCAGAGTAATGATAGTAAAGATGATCCAAAATCTCAGAAACAGAAAGGAGAAAATACAAGAAACATTTAACAAAGATCTAGAAGAACTAAACAGCAAACAGTGATGAATAACACAATTAGTGAAATTAAAAATACTCTAGAAGGAATCAATAACAGAATGACTGAGGCAGAGGAACGGATAAGTGAGCTGAAAGATAAAAAGGTGGAAATAACTTCCAGGGAGCAGTCAAATCAATAGAATTAGAAATGAAAAAGGAGAAGATACAACTGACACTGCAGAAGTACAAAGGATCATGAGAGATTAATACAAGCAACTATATGCCAATAAAATGGACAAGCTGGAAGAAATAGACAAATTCTTAGAAATGCACAACCTTCCGAGACTGAACCAAGAAGAAATAGAAAATAGGAACAGAACAATCACAAGCACTGAAATTGAAACTGTGCTTAAAAATTTTCCAACAAACCAAAGCTCAGGGCCAGATGGCTTCAAAGGCGAATTCTATCAAACATTTAGAGAAGAGCTAACACCTATCCTTCTCAAACTCTTCCAAAATATAGCAGAGGGAGGAATACTCCCAAACTCATTCTTTGAGTCCACCATCACCCTGATATCAAAAGCAGACAAAGATTTCACAAAGAAAGAAAACCACAGGCCAATATTACTGATGAACATAGATGCAAAAATCCTCAACAAAAAACTAGCAAACAGAATGCAGCAGCACATTAAAAGGATCATACACCATGATCAAGTGGGGTTTATCCCAGGAATGCAAGGATTCTTCAATGTACACAAATCAATCAATGTGATACCCCATGTTAACAAACTGAAGGATAAAAACCATATGATAATCTCAATAGATGCAGAAAAAGCTTTTGACAAAATTCAACACCCATTTATGGTAAAAACTCTCCAGAAAGTAGGCATAAAGGGAACCTACCTCAACATAATAAAGGCCGTATATGACAAACATACAGCCAACATTGTTCTCAATGGTGAAAAACTGAAACCATTTCCACTAAGATCAGGAACAAGACGAGGTTGCCCACTCTCACCACTATTATTCAACAGAGTTTTGGAAGTTTTAGCCACATCAATCAGAGAAGAAAAAGAAATAAAAGGAATCCAAATTGGAAAAAGAAGTAAAACTGTCACTGTTTGCAGATGACATGATACTATACATAGAGAATCCTAAAGACGCTACCAGAAAACTACTAGAGCTAATCAGTGAACTTGGTAAAGTAGCAGAATACAAAATTAACACACAGAAATCTCTTTCATTCCTATACACTAATGATGAAAAATCTGAAAGAGAAATTAAGGAAACACTCCCATTTACCACTGCAACAAAAAGAATAAAATACCTAGGAATAAACCTACCTAAGGAGACAAAAGACCTGTATGCAGAAAACTATAAGACATGGATGAAAGAATATAAGGTGATACAAACAGATGGAGAGTTATACTGTGTTCTTGGATTGGAAGAATCAGCATTGTGAAAATGACTATACTACCCAAAGCAATCTACAGATTCAGTGCAATCCCTATTA
>NW_020174149.1:2675776-2763738 GCF_003031525.2 Neophocaena asiaeorientalis asiaeorientalis | reverse complement strand
CCAGATGGCTTCACAGGTGAATTCTATCAAACATTTAGAGAAGAGCTAACACCTATCCTTCTCAAACTCTTCCAAAATATAGCAGAGGGAGGAATACTCCCAAACTCATTCTTTGAGTCCACCATCACCCTGATACCAAAACCAGACAAAGATACTACAAAAAAAGAAAATTACAGACCAATATCACTGAAGAATAAAATCCTCAACAAAATACTAGCAACAGAATCCAACAACACATTAAAAGGATCATACACCATGATCAAGTGGGGTTTATCCCAGGAATGCAAGGATTCTTCAATGTACACAAATCAATCAATGTGATACCCCATGTTAACAAACTGAAGGATAAAAACCATATGATAATCTCAATAGATGCAGAAAAAGCTTTTGACAAAATTCAACACCCATTTATGGTAAAAACTCTCCAGAAAGTAGGCATAAAGGGAACCTACCTCAACATAATAAAGGCCGTATATGACAAACACACAGCCAACATTGTTCTCAATGGTGAAAAACTGAAACCATTTCCACTAAGATCAGGAACAAGACGAGGTTGCCCACTCTCACCACTATTATTCAACAGAGTTTTGGAAGTGTTAGCCACATCAATCAGAGAAGAAAAAGAAATAAAAGGAATCCAAATTGGAAAAAGAAGTAAAACTGTCACTGTTTGCAGATGACATGATACTATACATAGAGAATCCTAAAGACGCTACCAGAAAACTACTAGAGCTAATCAGTGAACTTGGTAAAGTAGCAGAATACAAAATTAACACACAGAAATCTCTTTCATTCCTATACACTAATGATGAAAAATCTGAAAGAGAAATTAAGGAAACACTCCCATTTACCACTGCAACAAAAAGAATAAAATACCTAGGAATAAACCTACCTAAGGAGACAAAAGACCTGTATGCAGAAAACTATAAGACATGGATGAAAGAATATAAGGTGATACAAACAGATGGAGAGTTATACTGTGTTCTTGGATTGGAAGAATCAGCATTGTGAAAATGACTATACTACTGATGAAAAGGCAACCCTCAGAAAGGGAGAAAATATTTGCAAATGAAGCAACTGACAAAGGATTAATCTCCAAAATATACAAGCAGCTCATGCAGCTCAATACCAATAAACAAACAACCCAATCCAAAAATGAGCAGAAGACCTAACCAGACATTTCTCCAAAGAAGATATATAGACTGCCAACAAACACATGAAAGGATGCTCAACATCACTAATCATTAGAGAAATGCAAATCAAAACTACAATGAGGTATCACCTCACACCTGTCAGAATGGCCATCGTCAAAAAAATCTACAAACAATAAATGCTGGAGAGGGGGTGAAGAAAAGGGAACCCTCTTACACTGTTGGTGGGAATGTAAATTGATGCATCCACTATGGAGAACAGTATGGAGATTCCTTAAAAAACTAAAAATAGAACTACCATATGACCCAGCAATCCCACTACTGGGCATATACCCTGAGAAAACCGTAATTCAAAAAGCGTCATGTACCACAATGTTCATTGCCGCACTATTTACAATAGCCAGGACATGGAAGCAGCGTAAGTGTCCATCGACAGATGAATGGATAAAGAAGATGTGGCACACATATACAATGGAATATTACTCAGCCATAAAAAGAAATGAAATTGAGTTATTTGTAGTGAGGTGGATGGACCTAGTGTCTGTCATACAGTGTGAAGTAATCCAGAAAGAGAAAAACAAATACCGTATGCTAACACATATATGTGGAATCTAAAAAAAAAAAAATGGTTCTGATGAACCTAGGGGCAGGACAGGAATAAAGACACAGACGTAGAGAATGGACTTGAGGACACGGTGAGTGTGAAGGGTAAGCTGGGATGAAGTGGGAGAGTGGCATGGACATATATACACTACCATATGTAAAATAGATAGCTAGTGGGAAGTAGCTGCATAGCACAGGGAGATCAGCTCGGTGCTTGTGACCACCTAGAGGGGTGGGATAAGGAGGGTGGGAGGGAGACACAACAGGGAGGGGATATGAGGACATACGTATGCACATAGCTGATTCACTTTGTTATACAGAAGAAACTAACAGAACTCTTAAAGCAATTACACTCCAATAAAAATGTTTAAAAAATACCTATAGGAATCTCTACAAATATATATGTAAATGCATAGAAAAATTTCCAGAAGGATAACTACCTAATATAACCATGTTACTTTGGGCGGGGGATATACTGACATGACGAGTGGGGATTTTACATTTTAGTCCACGTATTTCTGGGTTGTTTTAATATCTTATACCAAACGAGGGTTCATGTTTTTACTTAATTTTTGAAAATTGTGGAATAGAGTATATATCAGTTTTCTAGGGCTGCTGTAACAAACTACAACAAACTGGGTGGATTAAACAATAGAAATTTATTGTCTCACAGTTCTGGAGGCTACAAGTCCAAGGTCAAAGTGCTGGTAGGGTTGGTTCCTGCTGAGAGCTTTGAGAGAAAATCTGTTCTGTGCATTTTGCCTAACTTCTGATAGTTTGCTAGCAATTTTGTCATTCCTTGGCTTGCAGAAGCATCACTCTGATCTCTGCCCTCATCTTTACATGGCATTCTCCATGTGTGCATATCTGGGTCCAAGTTTCCCCTTCCTATGAGGAACCAGTTATTTTGGATCAGGACTCTACACTACTCTGGTATGACCTTGTGTTAACTAATTACATCTGTAACAACCTTGTTTCCAAATGAGGTCACATTCTGAGGTTAGGGGAAGGTGTGAGGGACTGCAATATATGAACTTTGGAAGGAAGACAATTTAGTCCTCAACAGAGCATAAAAACAAAACTGAGTGTCTTGTAATTGCTTTTTAATTAAAGGCAATTATTGAAAGAGTTGTGGTCAGCACCCTGCTGGGCATAAACTCCAGCAGGACTGTGGACCAGTCTTTATGCTCTCTAGGTTCTCCTTCTGTACCTATAAAGTGGGGCCCTTTATTACCCCATAGAGTTGTGTTACGGGTCAAATGACATAATGCACATTAAAGAGCTTTATGCTCTGCAAAGATCTGTGTTGAAGGAAATTGAGGGAGGTTCAAGCAGGGGAGCACAGCTGCTCACATACTGTGATTGAAGGTGAGATGTCCGGCCTCAGGAAGCATGCACCCTGAACAGTGAAGAGAGGCAGACATGCGTCTAGCCCTTGTGACCAAGAGATGACAGATGTCACATCTAGCTTTCCCTCAAAACTGAAAGGTGCCATTATAAGGTGAACCTGTGGGAAGAGATATCAGACATAAAGTTTGGGTCTTTAAGGCTTTAAATCAGTGCACAGAATGATCCTTTTCATTCGAATAGATCTTTATTTTCTAAACTTCAAAATTCAGTCAAAGGGATGCACGAGAGTCAAGGGGAAATAGATGTGTGATCTTGGCTTATAGCAACAGTTCTTAACTCAACTGGGTCACAAATTCTTTGGAAAAATCTCATTTTTTAAAAATCCCATGGATGCTTATGTCAGAAAAAAGGCACCTAGACAATTTTGCATATAATTTCAAGGAGATCATGACCTCAGTTTCAGAATCTCTGATTTGAATATGAAAGTTCGTAATGTAGAAGACACCGGATTACTCAAGGAAGGGATTACTTTATAAGAAGCCAGATTCATTCTGCTTTGATGAAAAAAGAATTCACCCTCATTCTCAGTAAGAGGCTGAATTGCAAACGCTTTCTACACATCCCATCACTATCTCAGCTCATGGTGCCCCGGGAGCACTACTTTTGTGACCTTGAACTGAGGTGTTCGAAGAGGAACCTGCCAGGTGACTCTCAATGAACTCTCCTTGATGGGTACTGATGGCTGAAACAGTGATACTGTCTCTTGGGTTTTGCCTTAGGGAAGAAGTGTCCAGCAGTACAAAAGCAGCCTTTTTGTATTTCAGAAGTTTAGGCCCTGCAGGTCTGGGAGAATATCTGATAATGTAAGAGTGTGGGTTCCTGAGAGGAAGCACAGAGTTGCATCATTGGAGGGGAAGAGAGGAGGGCTTAGAACGTGGGGGTCCCTGAGATAGGATACTCGGGGCTTTGCTCCTCTCCCCACTGGGATGAAGAAATAAAACCCCAGATGG
Source organism: Neophocaena asiaeorientalis asiaeorientalis (assembly GCF_003031525.2). Taxonomy (NCBI): domain Eukaryota; kingdom Metazoa; phylum Chordata; class Mammalia; order Artiodactyla; family Phocoenidae; genus Neophocaena; species Neophocaena asiaeorientalis. The sequence goes on along the minus strand of NW_020174149.1, from coordinate 2,759,624 downwards.
GTTGAGGGAGCTGATGACAGGGCAGGTCTGTGGCCTCATTCCCAGGTGTGTCTACTCTAAGAGATGGGCCTCAACTCTCTGGACCTCAGTGTGATGCAGGAATGGGATGAGCTGCATGAACCGAACAGTGGCCCAGAGGTGGTGAAGGGTCTTAAGCAGATCCACAGGGTGTCCTGACCCAGAAGTAGCACAAGTTTCCTGAGACTGTGTGGACACTGGAGGGGCTCAGAGCAAGTGGACCTGGAGGGGCCTTGTGGTGGGGACTGCAGGACAACTCTCCCCAACACACGTGATGGATGACCAAAGGTCAGAGGGAAGCTGGGTGTCCCTCCAAGGGCAAAAGGTAGTACGATCCCAGTGGGACCTTGCCAGTATATATACCTCTCTCTTCTCACCCTCCACCTCCCAGCTCAGATGCAAGCCCGGATACACTGAATGACTGAGATGAACAGAACTCCAAACAGAAACAGAAATTAAGTTTAACTCTATGTATATATAAAAGTTTCATTTCTTGCTTTTAATGGGATTCAGGACATGCCACCCTAAAATACGGTACCCTGGTGTATTAAATGTCTTAAGCTGAAGCAATTTGTTTAAAATGGGAGAAGCAGGAAGATCACTCTGACCTCTGTCCCCTTGCCCTTCTTCCCCGAAATAGATCATAAAATTCCCAAGTGAAAGGCACCCTCCACCCACCCCGGCCATCCTTCCCCACAGCCCCACTGAAGCAAGGCTGTTTTTGTAGCAGATTTTACGGAAGGCTTCCGGAGGAAACACAGAGAGGAGTTACAGCCCAGAGAACAACTCGCAATTGGCTGTTAGCCATTCCTCAGCTGTCCCCGCTCCCAGGATGCCTTGCTGGCCTTGACTTTCTCAGCCTACCTCTGCCTCTCGCCCCCGACCATGATATCCCTGGGGTGACCTCTCTTCTTTTTCTCTTCTCACTGCAGAGCAATGTAGCCCTGTCTTTGTTCTGCTTTCTTCTTCTGTATTATGTCCGGGAGCCTCATTTTTCATATCTAAATGGACAATCAAGAGCAACAAAGGGTCCTCCTGAAGAGGGTTTCCACCATTAGTATTTGAAACAACAATTGTTTTTCTTTGCTGCCTATCATACTTCAGTCCTTCTCCAACGAGAATACACGGGCTCAAAACCCACCCTGGGACTTCCCTGGTGGCTCAGTGGCTGAGAGTCCGCCTGCCGATGCAGGGGACACGGGTTCGTGCCCCGGTCCAGGAAGATCCCGCGCGCCGCGGAGCGGCTGAGCCCGTGAGCCATGGCCGCTGAGCCTGCGCGTCCTGAGCCTGTGCTCCGCAACGGGAGAGGCCCGCGTACCGCAAAAAAAAAAAAAAAAAAAAAACCCACCCAGATTTGGGGGGGGTAAAAAAAAAAAAAAAAAAACAACCCACCCTGATTTGGGGGAGGGTAGGTTACAACCTTCCAGCTGTCCTCCTGCTGGGCCATCATCTACTTTCCAGCCGCTTCTGAATGGCGTGGATGAGCAGCTATACAGCAGCCAGTGTGCTCATGCTGGCTGTTCTCATATCCATCCAGAGGCGGCAGACCAGTTTTGTAACAATCCACAATCATCATTAAAACAACTGAAACAAACAGGCAGCCCGCAGAGTCTGGTCTTTTCACACATACAAACACAGCCCACACACATTCTTCTGCAAGAAGAATTAGATACCTGAGCTCCTGAACCATGGGAATGAAAAAAAAAAAAAAAAGTACTAAGAGAGGAGAAACCCTGGATAAAAGATGGCTGAAAATAGCAGTCACACAAAGCAGGGGAGCTGCCTAGAATACTAACAGCAGAAAACAAGTCGACAGTAATCACCAACATAAACATGTTGGCCTTACCCCCTTCTCACAGATTTCACATCTTACATGCCACACCTCAGCACTTTGGCTGCAAGGAACTGACTTAGGGAAAAATCGAATATGCTATTCCCTTTAAAATCACCTGGTTTAATGTTAAGAATGATTTTTGTTAAGGGAGAAAACAAGGTTTACTTGGGAATACTGGTGCAGTTCATCTGACAATCTGAAACAACTGGGGTAGAATGGTGCAGAAGGTGCACCCACTCTCTACCCTCACACCAGCCAGGGTCGCACCTGTGGGCAGAGAGGGTGTGCACTGGGCCGCCTCAAATAGATCTCTCAGCAGCAGCCTGCGAAACCTGCAACATTAGCCGTGGGAATCAGCTCTCCTCCTCAGTTAGTGAGCTGAGCCCCTGCTGTGTCTTCAGCCCAAGGAGAGACCCTTTTGAGAATATGGATGACCTGCGGACACGACACAGTCCCTGTACGAAGATGTTCCACTGCTTACTTCCTTTGGGAGTTGATGTCTCTGAAATAGGACATTTGCTCTAAAAGCATATTTTACACAGTACACATATAAACAAATTTCCATCTTTTGAATGCACTGATATAACTGGCTTATTCAATTAGTCAGCCAAATTGGCTTACTAAATTAAAGGAGATCAGTGTTCAGGGGGCACATTTTTTTTTTGCGTACGCGGGCCTCTCACTGCTGTGGCCTCTCCCATTGTGGAGCACAGGCTCCGGACGCACAGGCTCAGCGGCCATGGCTCACGGGCCCAGCCGCTCCGCGGCACGTGGGATCTTCCCGGACCGGGGCACGAACCCGTGTCCCCTGCATTGGCAGGCGGACTCTCAACCACTGCGCCACCAGGGAAGCCCTACTGAACTCTTTTTTGTCCTCTAAGGCCCAACTGAAAAGCTACCACATTGATTTACTCACTAATAAATGTGAAAACCTACTGTGAGCTGGTTGTTGTGCCAGATACCCGCCAGGCCCTGGGGATGTCCTGTGAACAGGGCACACACACCTCTGCCTTCAGGATGCTGGCAGCTTGTTTGGCAGCTGGATCACTAAGAAGATCACCTGCTATGGGAGGGCTTGCACCCTTGGCCTCACAGCCCCATAACACTCACCTCTGGGCCCCCAAACACAGTAGCCCCCTCCTTGATTGGGATTCCCACCTATTTCTCAGGTCTGTCTCTCCTGCCTTGTGAGTTCCTGTAAGGCGGGAGCCCAGACATATACCTCTCTAGGTCCTCACAGCCCAGTTCATGATGCACGGTGGGCACCTGATGAAAGCTGTCTGAATGGATGGAGGGATAAGATGCTTGCCAGAGTGAGTAGCGTAGAGGCAGCAAGAGGAGAATGGGTGCCGAGGAGGGAAGTAGGAGGACTGCTAGTGATGGACAGTGACTGCTAAAGGCTCTGGAGGAGTGGGAGGAAATGCAAAGTTCCAGGCTCCTGTCATCTTACATAGGTGGCCTAAACAGGAGCGGGTCACCCTGTCGACCTCTGCCCAGGAGCTGGATCACTCCCTGAAACCCAGAACTGATCACTTTGAACCTAGAATACCAGGCAAATAGAGTCCAGGCAAAACTAGCTGTGTATCTCCCAGCTCAGCAGGTTTTCCGGGGTCACCACTGCTCATTCTCTGGAGACATTAAGATCATTAAACACAGTAAATACACATGAGGTCAAGTTCACAAGGCACGGTATGAAATACCAAGAAATTGAGATTCAGACCAAGAGAGGGCGTCACTACCAGTCAGATTGGCCTACCACACTCTGCCTGCATAGATTCTTAACTTGACCAAGTTCAGACACAGCCCCTGTTTTTCAACTGTGGCAACTTAAATCATTTACTCAAAAGAAAAACATGTCTTCAAGCTTTGTGTCTTTCTTAGTTATAAATCACCTTCTGGGGTCAATTTTAAAAGCAACTTATGATGATTTAGCCTCTGGTCTCCTATTCACAGCAGCACATGTCGGGTGGGTAATTCTCCCAGCTCAGTCGTCAAAGCAAACCCTATACTAAGAGATGGTCCCTGCCCTGTAAGCATTTATATATTCGATTTTGCCTGTTATGCCGATTCACAGAGAGAGGCTAGCCAATGAGGACGAGCTCGCCTCCTGCTTTTAATTACTGTAGGCCCAGGGATGAATGAAAGCCCTTGGTGAGTGGACACAAAGGGCCAGGGTAACCAAGGGAAAGTTGCCTGAAATGTCAGCTTCATCTTTGGACCTGAGGAGCCTCAGGCCAAGTTGAAAAGAAAGTCACCAAGCTTCGTCAGCAGCCAGGGGCCTGCCAGCGTCAGCATTAAGCTAATGAGACAGAGACAAATTAAAACCCTTTTCAGGATCAACAGCTGTCCTTGGACTTCCTGCTCATAACTGGCTTGATGGTTTCTAGGGGCTGCTGTAGGTGCAGCTCTGGGAGGAGAGAGAAAGTGAGGTGTAACTGGAGAGGGAGCCATGGTGGGGTGGGCCGCTTAGCAGCTGCCTCTGTGTTCTCAAATTCTACATGAGAGCAGAGGGGTGGTCACAGACTTGAGACAATAGGAGGGAGATTCGATACCAAACAGAAGAGAATAAATCAGGAAACTGGGAAACACAGCTGCACAATGGACAACAAACTCAGACAAGGTAACAAGGAAGAGTGACCTAACAGAAAGAAAATGAATCCAGAGGTGGAAAAAAGGCAGAAAAAGAAGCACATAGGCGGTTTAGTACGGATGAGGGGATGCAGGATTGGATAAAAGGGGAGACAATACAAAAGATATTGAACACAGAAAATGATGGGGAATATATATATATATATTTTTTTTTTCCTTATAATAAAAAGAACATATATAACATAGATCATTAAAATCCTCTATAATTTCCACCTATATACCTTCCTTCAAAATAACCACTGCTAACAGTTTGGCAAATGTTCTGCCAGGTTTTCCTTGTTTCCAGCATGGATATAAATGTTGGGGAGGGTGGGTGAAGGGAAGGGAGACTGGGGGGAGCACTGTGGGGAGGAATCTTGATGGGCAGATGTGGCCTAGGCTGCCAGGGCCTTGCCAGGTCCTCTGAGCCCCCTGACGACCATCCTGTGTAGGTTGAAACAGCTCTGGCCCCCGGGGCAGAGCAGAGGGCACTCTCTCTCTCGGAGAGCCTGTTGGTGGCTCCCAGGGCAGGATGGAAGCACAGGAGAGCTAATGCCCCAGGAACAACCTTCACCAACGTGGGATGGGCAGTGGGAGATAATTCTTCAGCCTCCGCCTCCCTCAGGGGGATCATTCTGAGGTGTGTTCCATATAGTTGCTCAAAAAGTCCCCAGTGGGATTTGGCTCTAATAGCCCCCAGTGGTAACCTGCTCATTAATGCACCTTTATTACATTTCCTTTCTTTCTTGTCTCACTTTCCCACTGTCAAAAGAAAACAAAACAAAATAAAGCAAAAACCAACAAACAAAAAACTCCAAATTATTTGTATCCAAGTCTTTACTTCAGGGTCTGCTTTGGAGAAAACCCAAGCTGAGATAGAACAGAAGGCAACAGCGGTGGGATGGGACAGGTGGACAGAACTGTGATCCATTTAGGAGGCAGCGTGAACACGATCTGCCCAGCAAAGGGCAAGGAGAGGGGGTGAGGCAGAGGGGATGCCACAGCTGCCTGCTAAATAAGTTTCAACCTCAACTTTTTTTTTTTTTTAAAGAGTAATTTATGACATTACTTTATGGTTATACTCCAGATGGGGGTGAATGAAAAGCTGAGAGAATGAATAGTAGAATGCAAAAGGTAGGTGTAGAAGGAATTTAAGCTCAGGATTGTGGGGAAAGAAAGTATAAAATGAGAAAATAGCAAAAAGCACATGAGCATTAATTGCAGGGCTAAGCCAGTGTGCGAAAAGTGACATGGAATGAATGAAGTAATGGGTAAAATGCGATGAAGAATGGATGAGGAGTGAGGAAATGTAACAAATGAGATGGGGAACAAAGTAGTGAAGGAGAGAAAAGATTACACAGTAAATCAGACATATTCATTTTATGGGCAAGGAAATGAGGAAATGGAAAGGAATATGAATAAAATTAATCATGGTAGCCAAAGCTGTGGGAGAATGGATAATGAATGAATAAGTGAGCAGAGAGAATGGATGAAGGAATGTGAAATTGGGAAGAAAAAAGAACCCAAGTGACTGAGGGATTGAGATCATGAAAATGGCCATAGAGAAAAAACAGGCACCCTAAAAATGGAAATAAAATTAAATTAAGGAATGAAGGAACATCCAATGAGAAATTAGCAGAATGAGAGGGAAAAAAGACATCTGCTGCGAAGGAATGAATACTTCTTTCCAAACTTTAATCAAAACCTCCTGTAAAATTCTGAAGTTTTCCCCTGGATCTGCCTGCTGCTTCTGCCTCCAGCTGGATCCAGATGGCTGGATAGCCCTGGCAGAGAAGAGCCAGGGATTGTGGAGCCAATGAGATACAGCAGCCAGGGAAGCACACAAAAAAAATCACTGAATTTCAGAGACGCAGCCAAAGATAATCTCCACACTTAAAGGTCCTCCAATAAAGATGAAATCCCTAAACCTTACACTTGGCTATGTCATTTTTATGTGTCTGAACTTCTTTAAAATCAACATGGTTTCTTCCCTAATATTAATCATAATAAGACTTAAACAGATAAATGAATCTTGCTGTGATTATTAGAAGACCATTAAATAAAGTAATAATTGTATGGTGGTAGATTCTTAAATATCTCCCCAAATCCTTTTAGTTTGGTGTTTGGCCATGCATCCAACTAAAGACTCCATTTCTCAGCCTCCCTTCTACTAGATGTACTCATGTGACTTTTTGGACCAATAGAGTGTGAGGAGAATTAAAGTACATCACTACTGGGTGATTAAAAGAACTGCCTTTAAAAGAACTGGCTACGAATCCCTCTTTCTTTCTTCATTTCTGCTGTCTGAGAGATGGTGAACCCAGCAATGGAAGCCATATGTTGAGAGGGTGGCAGACAGAGCAGAGCTGAGCCAAGCAAAGTATTTCCTACCGGATTTGCACCATGTATACCTGGACTTTATGTGCGAGGGAAATTCTCTCTTAAGTGAATGTATTTTGAGGTTCCATTGTTATATCAGCTTAGCCAGTATTCTAACTAATGCATTAACTGATCTTGGAATTTAAAGTCACCACTGCCTGCTCACTAACGTAGTACGAGCACACACACACACGCACACACACACAGCAGTATCGTTCCAGAAGTAGGAATAGACTTACTAACATTCTTGTGTGAGCTTCCTCGTGGTCAATAACACATGTTTAAACTTTTAACTACTTTTCTCACTTTCTCTATTTCAGGAAGACTCCTCAGATTAAGATTGAGGCCCATGTCTCCAAAACAGTGCACCTTGGCTATGTGCTCTGATCCTTGAGGGAATTAACTTTATGCTGTAAAGTGACTTGTGGGATGGATTGCTGTTTAAGACTTAGGAGCAGATATTCCAGAACCAAAAAGCCAGGGTTCTCATCTCAGTTCTACCACTGGTTAATTCTGTGGCCTTGGGAAAGTTACTTACTTCTCTGTGCCTCATCTGCAACATGTGTAAAAGGGGATGACAATAGTGCCAACTTCATAGCTGTGGTGAGAACAAAATAAGCATAAAAGAAATATTTGCTATCATTGCTTTTGTTATTATTATTACTATTACTATTAACACTTTGCCATCTCCAGAGTTGTCTGTAGAGCACCCTGGGCACGTAACACCCCCATTTGACAGAAGAAAATAACTTGTTAAAACGCACATTGACTTCTCAGAGGAGGATCCAAGGTCTGCTATTTCCACAGATGGATGATCTCATTAGAAGTTGAATTTTCTCCCAAATTTTATCTTACAATGTGTCTTTGAATCACCAAGATGGAGAACTTCAATGTAACCCCTAAAATACCAACTATAATCCTCATTATCAATAAGCACTTGTTAAGAGCCTGTAACAGAAATACAGTTAAGTTAGCTCAAATAAAGTGAGAGAGAGTTAACGCAACTTCCCCAGGTCACACAGTTAGTGTGTAAAGCTGAGGTGAGAACCCTGGCAGTTTAGTTCTGGAATCCTGCTCTTAACTTTTTGAAAACCCCAGACGTGACTTCACAATTTGCTCATAATTTAAACTTGCCCCAGCCCCAGGCTTTGCCTTGTTATAGCACCAATCCCAGGAAAGGAATTTGATCAGCCTATATTGGGTCTGATGTCTGCCTTTGGTCCTATCAGCTGTGGCCGCAGGGCTGGGTCACTTAATACAGCTTGACGTCCCCTTTTTTAATATATAAAACAAGTGAGAAAATACATTTTTATTGAGGACATTTAAAATATAACAATTGAGTAAAATTTTTGTAACAGGTTTATAAATGAGAATAGAATTTTTTGGAGGGTGATGACTTTTCACTTAATTGGGGTTCTAAGTTAGGTTCCCTGTCATCAAATCAACTGCAAATGTTCATCTATCAGGAGGGGTTATGAGTGGGAGTAGTTGCAAGAAGAGAGAGCTTTAAGCACAGAGCTACCCCCAAAACCTATCCTCTAGAGCCAAAGTGTGCAAAGGAAACTTAGATTGGTGATTAGGTAAGAGTAAGTTGACCAGTTCATGGGAATAGGTCATGAGAAGAGACACAGGATGGGCTGCCATTTTATATATGTCGGGTCACGGAGCCCATAAAGGCGATTACAATGCTGAAAGAGAGAACATGGAGAATGCAATACCTACAAAAGGGCAGTGAACAGAAGAGAGTCCCATTAAGGAGACTGAGAGTTGTGGTGTCAAATGCTCCAGAGAGGTCAAGAAAGCAAAGGACCCAGAACCATCCTCTGGATCTGGCAACTGGAAGGTCTGGTAACTTTCATGGGAGCAAAATTAGGGGAAAATGGGCATGGACAGCAAAGGGTTGATCAGAGCACTATGGAAGGTGAGGAAGTAGAGGCAGTGAGAACTACTTTTCAAGCTCAGCTTGGAAGGAGAAGAGAGTCATAGAATCACAGGAAGAGGGAAAGGGGTACAGGGAGAGAGCTATTAAAATTTTGGTTTTACAAGTTGAGAAGAGTCAGGAGAAAAGAACCTGGTTGAAGATGAGAGAGAGGTTAATTGATGGAGATGTTACCAGAGCAGAGGGTTATGGGGTTGATTTTGGACAGGAAGAGGGCTACATCTTTTTTTTAATTACCTGAAACATTTCATAGAATTGATTGATCAAAGTCAAACTAATGTGAAAAGGTATTGGAAGAGCCCCAAATATTGTGGTTATATTTGCTTCAAATCAGAATAATACTTGTACATAGTTACAGAAAAAAAAATATGGATGGCCTTATAATGAAATCAATAGTGTCCTGCTCCACCATTCAATAGCCACACCCTCCATCTAAAAACAGGTACTTTTTAAAATAATTAATTAATTAATTTATTTATGGCTGTGTTGGGTCTTGTTTTCTGTGCGAGGGCTTTCTCTAGTTGCGGCGAGCAGGGGCCACTCTGCATCGCGGTGCGCGGGCCTCTCACTATCGCGGCCTCTCTTGTTGCGGAGCACAGGCTCCAGACGCGCAGGCTCAGTAATTGTGGCTCACGGGCCTAGCCGCTCCACAGCATGTGGGATCTTCCCGGACCAGGGCTCGAACCTGTGTCCCCTGCATTGGCAGGCAGATTCTCAACCACTGCGCCACCAGAGAAGCCCAAAACAGGTATTTTTAACACATAAATTTTCTTATTTTTAGTTCTTTTTGTATTCATCTACTTTTTTCTTAATAATATGCCTATATCACTATTTCCTAATTTATCAAATATACTCTTTATTGACTTTTTGCTGTGATGGATAAGGATTTAGATGACTTTCAATATCCACACCCTCAGCCCCTCCCAATAAAATTCTATCACTATTTTTATTTCCGCTATCAGTTACCTTTATAAATTTAAATAAACTATTCTCAAGACTTTTTCTTTCTTGCCTCCCTCCCCTTCCTTGTCTCCCTTCTTTCTCTCTCTGTCTTTCCTTCTTTCTTTCATCCATCCATCATTCCCGAAATATCTATTGAATGCCTGATGTATGCCTTGAACTCTTGTAGGGGCTGGAAATACAGCAGTGAACAAGCCAGATAAGATCTCCACTTACAGTAGAGTTTCAGGAGAGACAACGAACAAATGCAATTACAGACGGTAGCTCTCAACTCCTTATTTTGTATGATGAAGATAACAGCACCCCTACCTTTTTCTTCACCTCTTCTGACCTACTTTTCCATTTCCCAACTTTGCCACTTGTACTTTAATTTTATGTTGTTAACTAAAGACATGTTTAGGGTTATGTTTATAGTTGATGCTAAAAAACGAAAATCAATAAACAGTGCTTTCCTTGTCGTGTTTAGGTAAATATCGTTCACAGCACAGCCGTGTGGGACGCGATGATTGTGCTTCTGCTCTCAGGCCGTATTTCGAGTACTCAGGTGCTGGAGCCAGACTGCCACGGTTTGATGCTGGCTCTGTCACTCACTAACTGTGGGCTTTGGGCAAGTTCTTTTTAATCTTTTCTGTGCCTCAGTTCCATCGTTTTCTAAAATGGGAATAATAATAGTACCAATCTCTGAATTGCTATGACGATTAGAGAGCTAATAAAAGTAAAGTGTTTAGAATAGTGCCTGGTCTAAAGTGAGTGCGCCATAAATGTTACCTATAAATAATGCACCATTTGTAATTTTTCCCCACTCCTCTTTGTTTTTCAGGGAGTCTTCTTTATCATTTTCGTAACCAATTCCATACTCTCATGGATAGCATTAAATCCTGTGGATACTCATTTTCCCCAAGGCCTCTCTCTCCTGGAGTTCTTCATCCTGCTCTTAGAAACTGGACTGCCTATTCTTAGGCCTACTACACAGCTGTCTTACTTGGGATCTCCCTTCATTACTCCCCTGGGTTGGATCCACTGTTGTCTGGGTCTCGTGTAAGGCAGGACAGACAAGAAAGGCCAGCCCAGGTTCAAGGCCTGGAAAGATGATAACTTGGAATGGGCAAGATTACTTTTCTTCAGTTTAGTATCCTTTCAAAGGATGTCCATAAGATACAAGATTAAGGACACACAATCGTGTAAGTGAACCCCCTCCCCTCCCCCCCACCTCAGCGTGTTCCTTGTTTCTCATGAAAGTTTAAAGTTCATTGGTCCCAGCACCGAGGAGAATAAGGAATCTGCTTAGCCAGGGGACCCTAAAACTTCAGGTCCTCTGACTTTTAGTCTTGTACACAAGGGGAGCAGGAGGTTCCCATCCGTATTATCTAGACTTAATATTGGTTCTAGGATCAAAATTTCTTGCTATTCCATAGTTACAATCCTTACTCCTGTGTTTCGTTTATCACGGCATCTCCAGGTCCACTTGAGGTCTCAGTGCCGCCTCTTCCTCCTTGGTTCCCCTCTTTTATTTTTGTTCTGGACATCCTCAAGTAATTTCCTAAGACAAGTATCATGGGATAGAAATTCCCAAGCCTTTGTATGTCTAAAATTTAATTGATTCTATCTTCCCACTTGAGTGATAGTCTGGCTAGGTCTTCAATGATCAGTGAAAATGATTTTTTGTCAAAACTTTTGAGGTCTTTCTCCATTGTCTTCTAACGTAATGAGAAATTCTGAGACCAGTGTGCTTTTTGTTTCTTTGTATATGACCTATGAAAGCTTCTCTCTGGGAAATTTTTCAGATCTTCTCTTTAAACTCCATGTTCTGAGGTTTTACAGTTTGCTGTGAATGTTTTTTTGTTTTATTGTGCTGGACACTCAGTAGATCCTTCAAATATGAACACCCCTATCCTTCAGATCTGAGAAATTCTCTTATATTTTTCATTTGATCATTTCTTCCCCTCTGCTTTCTCTCTTCTCTTTTTGGCCTCCTGTTAGCCTGATGTCATGTCTCCTAGACCGAAACCCTATAGATGTTATCTATTTTCTTATGTTTTCCATCTCTTTTTTGTGTTTCTTTTTGGGATGGAACTCTAATTTTATTTTTGAACTCCTTTACTTAACTCTTTATTTAAAGATCTTATCTAAGAGCTTTTAATTTTTCTCCATTCCTCTTTCATAGCATTCTGTTGGCTTTTAATGATGTAATATCTTCTCAAATGTCTCAGGGTAATAATTATTTTTTCCTCTAAGTTCTCTCTTGCTTCTTGAATTATATGTTCCTTCTGCTGTTACACATTTTCCCCTCTGTTTTTCTTGATCTCTTTCTTTCATGTTGAAGGCTTTCCTTAGATGTGTCAAAATTCTCGGTTATTCATTCATTTTTAAGGATGAGGCCTTGAAATTAAGCACTTGATATGGGTGAGGTTATTGGTATGAGTCAGGCTTCATTTGGGGTGATCAGGCATGGAGATGGCACTTTTTCTGGGGGCTCCATAAATGCCAGAATCCAGAAGGCTTTGCCTTGTAACCATTTATTTCTGTAGGGAACAACGCTCCGATTAGCCTGAGATGGAGAAGATTATGTAAAAGCTCTGTAGTCCTGAATTTGAAATACGAGTATGAACTCTTCTTTCTTATATCTGCAATTCCTTTTTAAAATACAGAGAATGCTAGTTTTTGAGAACATAGGGGATATTAGAATCTGCTTCCACTTTTATGCCCTAGAGTCCAGTTTGCATACAGCAGCCAGCATGCTCTTTTTAAAAAAGAAAGAAAAAAAGCTTCCGTACAGAACAGTTTTAGATTTACAGAGAAATTGTGACGGTGGTACAGAGAGTTCCCATATACTAGCCCACACTGAATTTCTCCTATTACTTACATCTTAGATTAGTATGGTACATTTGTTACAATTAACGAGTCATTATTTGTGCAGCATTTTAAACATTTATTCAGACTTCCTTACTTTTTACCTAATGTCCTATCTCTGTTCCAGGATCCCATCCAGGACACCACATTATATTTTGCCATCACGTCTCCTTAGGCTCGTCTTGGCTGCGTTTGTGTCTCTCGGGCTTTCCTTATTTTTGATGACTTTGAGGAGGACTGGTCAGGTGTTTTGTAGAATGTTCCTCAGTTGGGATTTGTCGGATGTTTTCCTCATGATTAGGCTGGGTTGTGGATTTGGAGGATGAAGCCCACAAAGGTGAACGAACATGATGTCAACAGGACCTGTCGCTGCTGATGCTGACCTTGAGCACCTGGCTGAGGGAGGCGGTGTCTGCCAGGTCTGTCCACTGTAAAGTTACACCCCCCTTCCTTCGTATGCTGTACTCTTCGGAAGGAAGTGATTATGTGCAGTCCACGCTTAAGGAATGGGGAGTTCTGCTCCGCCTTCTTGAGGGTGAAGTGTCTACGTAAATTATTCGGGGTTCTTCTGCATAGGATGCTCTTTTAAAAGCATCAATCAGATTACGTCAAGCCCTTGACCGAAATGCTCTACCGACCTCCCAGCTTCCTTAGACTAAAATCCAAACTCCTTACCATGACCATGACCTGAAACCATCTGGTCCCCACTTTCTGTGGTCTCTGTGGACCATGGCCCTCTGTGATCTGACCCTACTTCTTCCTCTGGGCTGCCTACCTGGCTACACATGATCTGCTCCCAGCTTCTCTCTAACCCCATCCCATTCCATTCCTCTCTTCTCGCAGTCACACTGGTTTTCTCTCTGTTTCTTAAAAATGTCAAGTGCATTTTCATCTTAACGGTTTCACCCTAGCTGTTTCCCCCATCTTTGTAAGGGCTGGTTCTTTCTTATCATTGAGGTCTTATCTTAAATGTCCCTGACCATATAGTTTAAACCAGCCACCAATTCACTCTCTACCAAATCATCCTGTTTCGTTTTCATCATATTATTTAGCATATTCTTAGTGATTTCATATTCCTATTTTGTTTGCTGTCTCCCTCTGCCCATCTAGAAGGTTCAAGCGTTGTGAGAATAGTCTTTATCTGTTTTGTCCACTGCTGTAACACCCATACCCACAACTGGTCCTGATCCAGCATCAGTGAATAAATGAATGAATGAATTCATTTACCTTCCTCTGGAGGCAGATACAGGCAGAGGATATAAAAATATAAAGACAGTTTACCTTCTTGAATCAGATGTTTACTTAACTGAGCAGTTGAAGAAGGGTTAAAGCTGACGATTAACTGAGAAATCACTAAATAAAGGGAACACAGAGTGCACTTTTTAAAAGGAAATTCATCGTACGGCATTCTCCCAGTAAAGCACAGAACTCCCCACTGCCTGGCTTTTCAGTTTACTTTAGGTTAACTGAGCCATAACTAAGTTGGGAGCTTCATAATATTTGCATGGCTAAAAGCACTGTCACCTCCAACGGTGTGTGTGCTTTAAATAAAAAGAAGGCTTCCCAGACTTAAGATCTGCACTAATATATTCCATGGTCAGGGATTAAATTGAGTTGGAAAGGAACCAAATGCATCTCCCCTTTCTCCTCAGTTGCACACAACAGAAAGACTTTCAGTAGCAAGAACCAAACTTTCCAGGCCTGAGCTGTTCTTTCCAGCACAGAGCTCCACGGGCCAGTACCAAAGGGCTCTCTTCTCTTTCAAGAATGTAGCCAGAAGGACTGATCAAAGAAAGAGGAGTCCCTGTTACAAGTAGATATGTAGCTAAATTATAGTTAGCAGAAAAGGGAGAGTAAAGGACACTTTGCAACTTATTTCTTAAATATACAGCATAGATTTGGTATGACCCAAGTTTAATTTTCACATGGCAGCTATATATTCAGAAAGGCTTGTTTTCGTGGTCTATACACAGGGCCAAGCACTACACTCTAAACTTTGCATTCCTACCTGATGGAACACAGGGGATCCAGCCTCCATCAGTAACTTCCTCACAACCAGCTTCTAGTGCCTTTCTCTCTCAGCCCTAAGGAGTGACCAACTATATCAAAAATCACTGACGCTATGCGTAGAGTATAGGGAGTCTTTAGGTCCAGAAATTCCATCATCTTGAGATCCTGTAATCTCCTCTCACCATCTGACGATGGGAATCCTTTTATTGCCGTTTATGGTTAATTACTTCATTTTACGTATTTACATTAAATTATTGCTATTTTATTGCTTACTGTTATTTACTGCTTATTTTACTGTTGTTGCATGATTCGATCCTGCCCAGCTCTTTTTCACCCTTGCTACTTATGTGTGGTCTGTGGTCACATTTTGGCTTCACATGGGAGCTGGTTAGAAATACAAACTCTCCGGTCCCACCCTGGACCTTCTGAATCATAACCTGCACTTTACCAAGATCCTCGGGTGATTACTGCGCTTATATACGTTTGAGAAGCACTGCTTTAATCCATTAGGCCTGTCCCACACTACGCAGATGGCACTGCAGAATAACAGGCCCCTAAGGCCTGCTCATCGTTCACAGGCTTGGTCCTGAAGCCTCCCACATCCTCTGTTCCTGACCCCATGGCTTGTCTTCCTTTATGAGGCCTCACTGCTTATCCGTGGGATAGGACACTCCTTCTGTGGCTCTTGTCTTTTCTTTCCTTCTTAAATAGGATGGGGACCCTTCTTCCAGTTCTACCACCAAGGGGAGTAGGGACAGATGTTAGAAAGCAAGGGAGCCCAGAGAGCACCTGAAAGGTGAGGAACAGAAACCATTTTAAAGTACCTCAGGTAAAAGTGTTTTATTTGAAAGCCACAGCTTTCCTGGAAACTGAAAGAAAACTGTGTCCTCAGGACTCAGGCACCAGGGCTGCCCCAGGGCCCTCATGAGCCTTGATTTGTGGACAGTGACATCAGTGTTCCAGTCAGTGTGCTTCAGCTACACTCTAACTTGGCTGCTGTGTTTCTTAGATCAGATGGAGTGAGAGAGAGAGAGGGTTTGATGGCTCAGTCTGGTCCGTGGAGTACTTCTCTCTGTCTCGGGGGTGTGCTCTGACTGGCCCAAATAGCTGTGGTTCAGGGCAAGTTTGCAATGGACAAATCTGGCAGCTGGGGTTGGGAGTGAGTCAGGTTCTCTTAGATGGGAAAGTGATGGGGGTAAATTAGCATCTCTAATACAATACCTTAAACCACAGTGAGGAAGGTAGATGCTGAGCTGGGGGCTAACCCTTATTTCTCGAGATCAGCTGACCTATAATATATCCTTAGACTTCTAGGCTCACTAGAACATGATGGCTAGTTTAACATGGATTTATATATGTTTATAATTACCCTATGTATTTATATAACAGATTTTATCTTTAGTCATGCTAGATATATCATTTCTTAAGACAGTGTCCAGATCATATAAAGACATTATACATAATATAAATAATCTGTAAGTAACCCACGGGAGAGTTTCACATACATTTAACTATTAGTTCAGTCTAGGATTAACTCAGAAGATGTTGGTATTCCAGTTCAAAAGTTTTAAACGAGAACAACAGTGGATCAGTCTGCTTCAGTAAATGTTTTATTTAAAACTTTTGGTTTAGTGAACAAAAAATTATGTGTGTATTTGGTTCACTGTCCTGCAAATAAGGATGGTTCATTCCTGTTTTTGTAAACAGGATACTCCATGCAAGATCTAGATGTGTATATACTAACACAATAGGCCTTGATTATAATTCTCTAAAAGGAAGGGGAGAAAATTGAAAGTCCGTCTTATTCTCCTTGTTGCCAGACTGGTTTCTAACTAAACCATCTTGATTAATGGGTTCTTGTGATATTTTAAAACTCTTTCTAGTAGTGGAGATGCCAAACTGTCCCTGGTTAGACCATTCCAGTATGTTTTTCCCATGGGACATTCTTCTATATAATTACCTGCAATTCCTCACATGGCAATTTACGTTCCCAGCCTTGTTTCCAACAGCTTGCAAGAACAGTTGGTCACTGTCTTCTGTCCATTGAGCAAACGAAGGAAGTTAACTTTCTTAAGCCGAAGATAAATAACCACACTTTTGCGTACAGACTCCTGAGCGACAACAATAGGTGTGATTAACTTGTCTTCAGTTTGATACCCAGGTGTGTTTAGCAGCTCCAAGTATGAGGTTTAAGTAAATCTGATGGCTACACCTTCACATAAGGCATATAATGCTAGGCAATTTCAAGGAAGCTGCCCAAACACACACTTACCAAGCTAAAGACAGGTGAAGATTTTGTCTTTTTTTTTTTTCAACCACTGCGCCACCAGGGAAGCCCCCTTTTTTTTTTTTAATTGAAGTATAGTTAGTTTACAACGTTGTGTTAGTTTCTGGTATACAGCAAAGTGATTCAGTTATATATTTTTTTTCTTTTTTTCATATTTTTTTATCATAGTTTATTATAAGATACTGAATATAGTTCCCTGTGATATGCAATAGGACCTTGCTGTTTATCTATTTTATGCATAGTAGTTTGTATCTGCTAATCCCAAGCTCCAAATTTATCCCTTCCCCGTCCCCTTTCCCCTATTGTAACCATAAGCTTGTTTTCCATGTCTGTGAGTCTGTTTCTGTTTTGTAAATAAGTTCATTTGTATCATATTTTAGATTCCACATGTAAGTGATACCATAAGATATTTGTCTTTGTCTGACTTACTTCACTTAGTATGATAATCTCTAGGTCCATCCATGTTGCTGCAAATGTCATTAGTTCGTTCTTTTTTTATGGCCGAGTAATATTCCATTGTATACCACATCTTCTTTATCTATTCATCTGTCAGTGGACATTTAGGTTGCTTCCATGTCTTGGCTATTGTAAATAGTGCTGCTATGAACATTGGGATACATGTATCTTTTTGAATTAGAGTTTTCTCCAGATATATGCCCAGAAGTGGGATTGCTAGATCATATGGTAACTCTATTTTTAGGTTTTTAAGGAACCTCCATACTGTTCGCCATAGTGACTGCACCAATTTACATTCCTACCAACAGTGTAGGAGGGTTCCCTTTTCTCCATACCCTCTCCAGCATTTATTATCTGTACACTTTTTTTTTTTTTGCGGTACGCGGGCCTCTCACTGTTGTGGCCTCTCCCGTTGCGGAGCACAGGCTCCGGACGCGCAGGCTCAGCGGCCATGGCTCACAGGCCCAGCCGCTCCGCAGCACGTGGGATCTTCCCGGACCGGGGCACGAACCCGTGTCCCCTGCATCGGCAGGTGGACTCCCAACCACTGCGCCACCAGGGAAGCCCTGTAGACTTTTTTGATGAAGGCCATTCTGACTGGTGTGAGGTGACACCTCATTGTAGTTTTGATATGCATTTCTCTAATAATTAGCTATGTTGAGCATCTTTTCATGTGCCTCTTGGCCATCTGTATGTCTTCTTTGGAGAAATGTCTATTTAGGGCTTTTGCCCATTTTTTTGATTGGGTTCTTTTTTCTTTTTTTTTGGTTATTGGGCTGTATGAGTTGCTGTATATTTTGGAAATTAAGCCCTTGTGGGTCGCAGCATTTGCAGATATTTTCTGCCAGTCTGTAGGTTGTCTTTTCATCTTGCTGATGGCTTCTTTTGCTGTGCAAAAGTTTATAAGTTGGATTAGGTCCCATTTGTTTATTTTTGCTTTTATTTCTACTGCCTTGGGAGACTGACCTAAGAAACATTGTTACAATTTATGTCAGAGGATGTTTTGCCTATGTTCTCTTCTAGGAGTTTTATGGTGTCATGTCTTACAGGTAAGTCTTTAAGCCATTTCGAGTTTGTTTTGAAAGGATATCACTCTACCTGAATGAGTTCCCAAGCAAATGGAGACAGTTGAGAATGACAACTCTGAGATGATATAAGCCTTCATTAGCAACAGTATACATTTTCCATATCTGTTAAGTGGATTTGGTGGTGTGGGGCTATAGGCACATTTATAAAATGGGGGAGAAAAGACTTACAGTGAAATAGGATTATATCGACTTAGAATTCATAAGAATTTGGACAGAGAGGATTACATTTACCTTTGGTTACTTATAAAGAGAGATCTTACAAAGCACATTAATAGGACATAGAGAATTTTAGGGGACATGTTTAGCTTGCTTAAGAAAATAAGCAGCTCTGGTTCTTCACATTTGATATGTAGATCTTAAATTACCCTTCTTTATTTTTTAAAGCAACTTTGCCAGGAATTTTATATGGGGAAACATTGTTAATGATGTACTTATTTCTATGTTTAAAAGTAATAGAATATCTTAATTCAGATTTTAATTTAATGTAGTCTTTTCCAAATGTTTAATTTACTCAGACTTTACTGTATTGATGTTCCAGAAAGAAATGCTCTGGGGTAGCGGAGTAAAAAAAAAAAATTTAGAAAATATAATCTCACTAATAGGGAGGATCTTCCCAGCCTGACCTTCAAGTAGAATGGTATACAGTGAATGCACGCAGCAAACTTGGAATTTTTTTACATAGAGCCAGTTTGGACTCAGGTGAACTAATGCCATCTTCTTTGAGTATTTACCATATGATGTCTATACTTTGGAAAAGGGACAATGTCTAATGTCGTAAATACTACCTGGACTTCTTGAGCCAGGAGGGCAAAAGATTATACAATAAGACAAGTTTATTCAGAGGGATGTGCTGTGAAGCTGACAGGAGTGGCAACTGTGGTCAGAGCCTTCAGGTGTTCCTCTGAGCTCACTCTCACCCAGCCCTCACTCCCCTGGGGATTCAGTTGTCCTGGCCTGGACAGTGGCTCAGTGCAGTCACGCCTGGCTCAGGCTGGAGCACGGGCTCTGTTCTGGCATGACCGGAGGCCCTTGTGATGGTTCTCTCATCGATTGCTCTCCTCTATTTCATCTTTTGGTGCAAAGATGTCACACAGGCAATCACGAGCAGGATCCTGGCTCTCAAAACCACACTTGGACCGCTAATCCCTGACCCCAGGGCTTCATCTGTTTAGCGGTTCAATAACCCTTACTTTAAAAGCCTGACTAGCAAGATTTCAGCCCCATCTGCCCTGAGGGAGTCTCTTTAAAATGCTATTTATAGTGCCTAATCAACATAATCCTATTTGCAAGTATAGTATCATAAGTAATGAACCATTTGATTTGCAAATTTCCTAATGCCATTATTCTGACAACTTTTGTGCCAGGTCAAACTGCCTGAGAGGGCTGCCTTCACTAATAATATCTCCAGGCTGATGCCTTGGTGGTTTATTTCAAGGAGATGTTCTGGAAAAGAGGGTGTTTTCTGCATCCTTGTGTCAGGCCTTTTGCCCCAATTTGTCAAAGTCAGTGAATGGTATAGGATTAGGTGTGAGATAACAAGGTTCTGTTTCAGATTTGGCCCCTACATGGCTCTATGATCTTGGACCAGGCACTTAACTTCTGAGGGGATTGAGCTAACTGGACTCTACATGATCCTCTCCTCCAGGGACACCTCCCCAAACTCCCAGAATGAATGTCTCTGTCCACACCCCACAGTTCTCCATGTGTGTGCTTCTATCAATAACCAATGACATTATATTGAAGTTATTAATTTACAGTCTTGTTGACCTTAAACAAATTGCCAGTTATTTCTCCAGCAAAAATGGGTTTATTTGGGATCAGCAAAGAATTGCAGTTCAGGGTCTGCAACCATGGCAAGCCAAATGCAAAGCCCATGCAAGTCCCCTCACTAAAAGGAGAGGAGAACTCTCTTATAGAAGGGAAAAGCAAGTTAGGAGGGCTATAGCAAACAGAGTCCACTGGAGGAGTTTGAAATATAGTGGCTTTTCATTGGCTGAGTTGTAACAGTCTCTCATTGGCCAAGATCTTGCCAGGAGAAGAGGAAGTCTTTCTTCTTCCTGTTGGGCTCTGCATGAGAGCGCCCCCTTCTGGCCTCCTGACTCTATTTTAACTGAGGTTTCTATTTATTAATTTTTACAGTCTTTTTTTTTTTACTCACTCAGGTGCAAGCTCTGTAAGGGCAGGGACTGGGTCTTATTCATCTTCAACCACGCAGCAAGTGACTGACACATAGTAGGAAATCAACACGTTTGCTAATCTGAATTGATTCTAAATTAGGCACTATTCAAGAATTTAGGGAGAAGTCAAAATGGGAGTCTATAGAGGTAATATTTGCTAGTGAATCTTATCATAAATGTTGACCAATAAAGTTGAACTAATGATTCTCATCCTTGACTACACATTAGAATCATCTAGAGAACTTAACAACAAATAAACAAAAACAACGCTCTGTCCCCCGCCCCCCCCATTACTATATTCTGATTTAATTGGTCACTGTTCTCACCCTTTTCTGCAAAGGCGGTCACCACCCCCAGACCCTCCCCCCAGGCATTTCTGCGTGTTCTGGGTTCCATAAATCTTACTCACTGGTCTAAACCTTATTCAAAGTGGGCATCAAGATATTACTATCTACTGGACTTTTTAAAACTTTATATATAAAACATCAAACAAGTTAATACATGCTCACTGTTTAAAAAACTTTAAAAAATGCATGTAAGTTGGAAGATAAAAGTACCTGTAATTTTATTATTCAGAGATTATTACATTTTGCTGTATCTCCTTCCCAACATACATCTTCCTAAAAGAATGCAGATTCTGTTTTGTAACTTGCATTTTTTCACTTCGCAGTACATTGTAAACACCTTTCTATGTCAATAAAAACTTTTCTTCGCCACTACTGATTAATTTTTCATGGACAGAACAACTGAGTTGTGCTTTATTTTCAACCTCTTCCTTTGCAGACCTAGATAAGGCACAATTTCAGATGCCTTTAGAATTCAGATTTGTTTTGAAAACAGTGTTGTTCCCCTTAACATCTCAAACAACAATTTCCCCCAGAAGGTATCTGGTAAAGAATATTCTCTACTACTGTTTGGGTAACCATTCCATTTTATGTATAGCATTTTGAACACAACAGGAGATCTGAGGATAAATGATCATGCCAGATTGGATTCCTATGGTTGTGTTAACACTAACCAGCCTGCACTTAGATACAAAATTTCCTTGGAAGATTTTCCATAAATGGTTTGAATTCTGTGCACAGGATATATGAAACAATGGTACTCAGCTATCAAAGGGTAGAAATTTTTATAAGTAAAAATTACACAAGTAAACTCAGTGTTTAACCTAAATTGCAGTCTAGAAACAGAATGCACCAACAAAGGTTGCTGCCTGATGCTTGTAAAGGGTAGAAAGAAATATGAAAGCATTTTTAAAAATCACCAGGTATATCTATGGGGATGATCAGATAATCTATATACCTCCTGAATTACCAAGAGATTCTGGATGGAGACATTTTCCTTGCCCCGTGCACCTCCCCACTTCCCCTCCCCCAAACTTCCAGAAACTCTGGAAACCACCTGCTATATTGAGACACTATTACTAATACTAATACTGAACACTAACGCAGAGGGGGTTTAGTCTGATCTCTCCCAGGATCACCACTTGCTCCCCTGTAGAATGTGGGAAATTCCACGGTTACAGAGTTACCCAATGCTTGCTCTGTGCTTCAATATACATCTATCCTTGCTTAACATCTTTAATGCATTCCTGGAAACTCTGCCACTGAGTACAAAGCTGTTAAATGAAAAAGTGCTTCAGTTCGTCTTAATGGAAAAAATTATGATTAATTTCACTCCAATCCAAGATACCTAAGCACGTTTCAGTAGCCCACATGAAAACATTTCAGTCGAACGATAAAGACAAAGTTATCTAAGTAATATATAACAGTGTGAAAATAGATGCAATTTGTAGATAAAAAGTAATGAAATATTAAAGGAGGGAGAGAAGTCTGCTAGTAGGTGCTGGTGGTGGAGGAGGGGTGCAGGGCATTGAAGGTGGGGTGTCAGGTGATTGACCCAGGCGACGTTTCTGGGGCTCAGCAGTGCACTCAAATTGCATTTGACAATAAAATTAAAGCACAGGAAAACACCTGTACAACAATATAAAGGTGAGAGGCTTTGGAGATGTGTGAAAACGGTGCATATGCTCATCGCAGACGGAGGAGCCACAGAAGCTGCCACCTTCTTGTCCCAGTCACTCCGTGTACACGCAAAGGCAAAGCATTTCACGTCCATCCAGACACGGGGCACAATTCAAATTTGTTCCATGTGATATATGGTAACTAGAAATTTTGTACTGAATAAGGGGATGAGTGTGTTTTTGACTGAAACTGAAATGTTGAAACAGCACTTCTCATGGGGTGTTTAGTGTATTTTTGAATGAAACAAAAATTCAAAAAAGAAGTCATTGCCTGAAAACTGGTTTCACTTTTCAAAAGCCATTATGGTGAAATGTCATCAACCGAAAGTCTGTCAGTGAAGCCGAGACAAATAGGCTGTAGTCAGAGACGTGTTTTGGTCCTTTAGAAGTGAATAATGTAGTTCTGGCTGTTTCCTTTGTACGGGTCATTTCACCCACCTGGATAGAGTCCAGGATTTCTCATAACGAGCTTGCTTTTTAGACTTTTCTAATTTTAATTTCCATTAAAGAGACAGTTTACGGGTAGCTCAAAGATTGATGTGAGTACAAGATGGATTTAAGATAACTGTGGAACGTATAATGAATACACAAAAAGGTTATAGAAAAGCACATGGCAGCTTATCACATTTTTCAGGAACAGTTGAGTCTCACCAAATGGCAGCAGTCATATACTGTTTTAGCCAGCCCTTCGTCGCTATGTTAATAGCTCAGTCTATCTGCAGTCATTTCCATGTTTTTAGCCATTTAGGCATTCCATTGTGTTAGAGCATGGGAGACTTCTGGCATTAGGAGACAGAAATTCCTTAAATATGAGCTGCTAATTGACATTAGTTGTTAAATAATCGGAGTGGCACCTTTAGTAAGGGAATGAAGGATGAAGCTGAATGCTGAAAAGGATGCTTTCCCTGACTTTCAGAAGACTAGACTACATTTTGTAATCAAAGAATAAACCTCTGGTCTTTTCATCTACAGGGTACGATTACTACACTCTGTTGACCAGGGCAGAAACAGAATAAAGCAGCAAGGAATAATTTTATTTTTGCCATTCAACATATGAGAAGTAGGACATAATATGTCTCTTTTTAAAATAAAAACACTGGTAAGACTCTAAAATAAAGCATTCTTTCTACAGTAATACAAGCAACCTACCAACCTCCTACAAATTCAACTATAGCTACAAGGCGGAAAGAGACCTCCAGTGATGTTATGGGGCTTGGAGGGCTGAATATAATGAAGGTCTTGTCTTGCTACTCTGCATTTTTGCCTTGAATTTATTAGGTATATGCTTTTTCTTTCCGTAATGCATTATGCACTCCCTCTAGTGTCAGAATTTGTATATGATCCGAAACCCAGTTTGACAAAGTGCTGCTATAAACATTAGAGTAAGGTTCAGGCTCCTAATTATGCCATATTTCAAAGATATTAAAGGCCACCTAACAACATGAAGAATGGCCCTGCATGAAGTTGCTCTGGCTTAGAAAAGAATGCATATTTTAACCTGCGTTATGAAGAGACCTCTTCCAAGCCTTCCTCTCCTCCCCAAAGTGACCTATAAATAAGCTGAGAGCTTTATTAAAGCTTTAAATTCCTTTAATAATCTGAAGTATTTGTTAAATTCTAAATTTTGTAACTAAAAAAAAAATCCTACATAAAAACAAACAAACAAAAAATGACCAGTGATGAAAGAAAACCTCAACGAGAAAGTAAAGCCTGTGGGAACATCATAAAACGTGTTGTCATCAAGATTTGCAGAAGTTTATTAGCTCTTTTCTTTCCACGTCTCCTTAAGGAACTGGAAGTTATAATGGCTGTTGTTTGTTTCAATCACCTCACATAAACTCTGCTGTTGGTGGCCTCTCTGACATAGATCTCTCCTTTCTTCTTCCTAACATGCCTCTAAGTTGTTTAGCTGCCCAACTCTTTCCCATCCAGCCCAGAGGCCCTGGGGAAAGCTGACACCCCCGACTGCAGGGGTGGCCCTGAGTGACCTGTGGGTAATCCCAACTTTCTTCCCAGCGATGACTTAGTAACACGCCTGTGACTCAATTTTGGCCAATGGGATGCATCAAGGAACGTTCTTCTTCATTATTCTGGGTTAGCTTCCAGAAGTGACACTTTTTTTTTTAGATGCTGGCACGCACGGATGTGAGGTTTGGAACTACTGCAGCCATCCTGTTACTCAGCATGAGGAGAGACACACTGGGGTAGGTTAGGGGCAAGAGAATCGCAGGGTAATGCAGCAGGTGCCCTTCAACAAATCAGCTCTGGAGCCCACACTGTTGGTGGGCCTCTAAGTATGGGAAGCAATAGGTGCATGAGCGTTTCAGCCAGTTTAGTTAGGGATTTTTATTACTTGCAGCCAGAATGATCTCCCACATTATAACTACTGTCGTATTTAATTAAACTGACTTCTTATATTGAAAACTCAATTACATAAAAACCCAGTTTTACATCCACTTTCATGCCAGTTTATGCAGAAAAATACAATACAGTACAACAGGAGTTAATGAGGACTGTATTCATTGTCTAACCACCCCAAAGCTTAGTGGCTTAAAATAATAATAAACATTTATGACATGTCAGAGTTTTTGTGGGTCAGGCATTTGAGAGCCGCCTAGCTGGGTGGTTGTAGTCAAGCTCTCAGCTGGGGCTGCACTCATCTGAAGGCTTCCCTGAGGCTGAGTGATCTGTTTCCAAGATGGCGCACTGACCCAGCTGGCACGTGGGCGGTCTTAGTTCCTCCCCACACGGCCACTCTACAGGCTATGTGACTGTCATTGAGATACGACTTCTGGCTTCCCAAAGGGTTAGTGAGCCATCTAAGAAAGTCAGAGCCAGGTGGAAGCTACTCCTTTTATGGCCTAGCTTCAGAAGTCACATAGGATCATTTCTACTACATTCTAATCACTGGAAGCTAATCTCTGAGCTCATTCCACATTCAATAGGAGGAAAATAGGCTCCACCTTTCAAAGGGAGGAAACTACCATGAGGATACTCCTCTACAGAGAACATACCAGGAATCGTCATTGAACCGTCTCTTCCTCATGTCTCTAGGAATACAACTACTGTAATAATACAAACGACCACCATTTTTATTTCTCTGCCAGACCTTCTTTAAGGAGCTTTGCATATATTAAGCCATTTAATTTTCACATCAATCCTATGAATTAGGTACTATTATTTTTTTCGCTTTACAGTTACGGAGGCTGAGTCACAGAGCATTATGTAACTTGTCCAAGGTCATACAACTAGAGCGTTTCAAGTATTATGACCCCAGAGTCTGGGCTCTTAAGTATCTCATATTCTCTCCTTGCTAGTCTACAGCTGTAAGCATTGTCCAGGAGTGCTATTGGTAATTACCTATATTTCATTGGCTCTCTGTCTTCTCATGCAGACCTTAGACCCTCCCAAACATTCCTGGTAGTTACCAAGGGCTGTATTTATGTGCTTATAAAAGGCTATGATGTGGCATCAGCCACGCCTTTCCTCTCTCCTCATCTGGCTTACTTCTTCACGTTCCCACTAGATATCAGCATCTCCCTCTCCAAGGTCACCGTATAGAAGGGCATCAAGCTGAGTTGTTAGTTAGCAGTATCTCAGAGTGTTTTTAACGAAACAGCCCTTTCCATTTTCACTTTGATGGTCAGCTATACTTCTTCACCCCGCATGTACACGTCTCCTTTCCTTGTATATGAAGCCCATTTTCCTCCTGCCTCTCTCCTCGTAGAACCTGCCCCTGCCTCTTCTCAGGAAGAGTCCTCCCCTTGGAGACTCCGCAGTCATCATGCTAGTCAATTTCTGGCAGACCTTCCCCACAGGTTCACCGGACATGTCCAGGGGGTCTGAACCCCAGTGGTGGACAGAGTTTAGACCCCATCTGTGATTCCTACCACATTAAAAAAGAAAAGGAAAGACAATGCTACATGATAAAACCAAATTCCAAGGAAATGGGGGAATTCCTAAATAATCCTCGCCTATAAATAACTCATTTCCTTACATGTAAATAAAATTTCTGCCTGGATACTTAGACATTTCAGACACAAGTCAATTAGTTGCAAATCTTCCCACCTCTAACACATGCTCCTGAGGTTTCTTCAGTCATTCTTTCCAGAAATCTCATTTAGCAGCTACTGTCTCCCAGGCAAAAGCCACACAAAGGGAAGCAGCACTGAGCAGACAGACACATCCCCTGACTTCATGGAACGTTAGCCAAGCAGGGTGTAATGGGAGGGGGGACTGCCACTCACCGACCATATTACCAGGGGAGGACTTGTGGCTGTGAACATGTGTGTGAAACCTCTTAACTTCTACATCTGACACATTTCACTGAAAGGAAACCCGGAGCCTTTGGAACTAGGTCCACTGAATTCTTG
This sequence comes from Neophocaena asiaeorientalis asiaeorientalis, assembly GCF_003031525.2. Lineage (NCBI taxonomy): Eukaryota > Metazoa > Chordata > Mammalia > Artiodactyla > Phocoenidae > Neophocaena > Neophocaena asiaeorientalis. The sequence continues at coordinate 2,732,602 of NW_020174149.1, read as the reverse complement.
CCATTGTGATTCTGGCATGAAAGCCTTGTATGCTTCACAAGGGCATCAACACAAGAAATTACAGGCAGACTTAAAAAAAACTGGAATGAGGCATAGATCTGTCTTCAGCTGAGTAGGAGAATAGGCTCCAGCCCACATCCATCTCTCCCTGGCTAATTTACAGTGTTAATAATCTGTACCACACTCTCCAGCACCTGAACACTGCTTATGTGCCATCTGGTACAATTTTAAATGGCTTCCAGTCCGTCTGTGAGTTAGCTGCCCAACAAGCTAGTTAGCTCCTCAAAGACAGGGAGTTACCTTTCTCCTTGGGGCTGAGCTCAGGCTGGCTCTGCAGTACACCTTAGTGACACCCCAGCAGGCCCCACTGTGTCTCATGCTTCCCTGGGGTGTCCCCACCCCTTTTCGTCTTCAAACTCATCACTATGGACTTGGCTTTTTGCCTCAGCAACCTCTTCTTGCTCCCATCCCCTCGGGGCCTATCTCTGTTACCTTCTTTTCTCTATCCCCAGCTTGGAGCTGCTCTGCTTTCTATTCATTCACAAAAATGCACGTTTACTGAGTGTTACCATGTACCAGGCACTGTGCTGGGTGCTAAAGACACAAAGGCAGCTAGAACATGGCTTCTTGCCTTAAAGGGGTTCATGGTCCCGCGAGGCGAGAGACTCAAGTGAAACATGGATTATGGGACCATGTGAAAAGACACGGTAGAGGTAGGTGCAGGGTACTGTGAGAGGCCCAGGAATGTAAATCAGGAGGGAGCATTAAATTAGACTCCCCAGGCATAAACGGGTTTCTTTTTAAACACTTTAAAGGGTCAGTGTGTGATAAACAGATGATCCTAAAATATTCAAGCTGCGAAAGCCTAAGTAGCCTAATTCACTATTGTATCACAGATGAGGAGAGAGACCCAGTGAAGGGAAGGTCACTGTCAAAGGTTACATCCCCTGCTGCTGGTGAAGCCAAGACTGGAGCCAGGGCTGGGGTGTGGCCAGATATGGTGGTGAGGAGGGTGGTGGAAGGGTGATGGTGCTACAATTCAGGTGTGGAAGAAAAACCGAAACAGTTAAGCCATTAGCACAATAACTCAGGTGAGAAATGACAGATGAAGACATGATGGTGGTGTGGACCAGTTGGAGGGGGTAAAAAGTGGTCAGACTCTACCTACATTTAAAAAGAAAAGCTGAGAGCATTTACTCATGGCCTGGATATGGTGTGTGGAAGAAAGAAGAATCCAGGATGGCTCCAAAGTTTGGGTCTGAGCAACTGGAAGCTTAGAGTTCAACAACTAAGATGTGGAAGATGACAGAAGGAATAGAAGGAAATAAGGATTTGTTTTGGATGTTAAATTTGTGATGCCTTTTAAATGTCCAAGTAGAAAGGTCTACTTGGTAGTTGGATAGACAAGACTGAACTTGGGCTAGAGATAGATATCTTGGATGCATCAGCATGCAGATGGAATTTTAAGCCACTAGAGGATGAGATCACCTAGGGAAAGAGTGAAGACGAGAAGAGAAGTCTGAGCACTCAGCCTTAGACACTCCCGTGTTTAGAGTGGGAAAGATAAGGTAGGAAGAGAACCAAGAGAGGATGGTTTCCTGGAGGCTAAGAGAGTATCTCTAGGGGGATGAAATGATCTACTGTCAAATAACACTGATATGTTCAATTAAATGGTTAGTGAGAGATTACCACTGGCTTTGGCAAGATGGAGGTCATTAGAGACCTCAATAAAAGCAGGTTTGGCAGAGTAAAGGGGAGCAACAGCCCGAGTGGATTCGAGAAAGAATGGGAACAGAGAAAGTAGACAGAAAACTCTTTAGGAGAGTTTACTGTAAAGGGGAGCAGAGAAACGAGGCTGTATCTGGAGGAAGATGTAGAGTCAAGAGAGTTCTTTCCTTTCTCAGGTGGGAGGTTACAATCTCTTTGTGTTTGATGGGAACGATCCAGAAGAGAGGATGCAACTGTTGATGCGGGCGAGAGAGGCTACACCTGAAAGAGCTACCTTCTGAGCAGGAGAGAGGGTGGGAGGGAGAGCTGGAGCAGAGGGCGTACCCCGGGGGGCTCACTGTTTTAACAGGAGAGAAAGTTGAGGAGGTGGGTACAGGTGGTTCTGGTGGTGGGAGCGTGTGGAAATTTATTTCCGATTCTTTCGGTTTTCTCAGTGAAAGAAGAAGCAAAGAGAGAAAAGTGGGGGAAGAAGTTGTTAGATGTTTGAGTAGAGAGGAAGAGCTTTAAAAGAGCCATGAGGTTGGGACAGTGAGCCAACTAGGTCAATATAGTGGGGCAACAAGACCCCATTAGAGTTTTATGCTCACCCGTTTACAGTGAGGCCAGTCAGCACAGCTGTGTGTCTTGCTTTAGTCCCACCCAGCTGCTTGGGTGCTGGTGAGAAGTAAGCAAAAGTTAATGCATTTAACCAGATGCATTAGCCATATGTTTCGGACGATTTGACATCTGGGACTTTGCTGACCCTGGAGAGATTTCCCTTCCTGGGAATCCTGGGGCTGCCAGTTCCTAGAGAGAGTAAGGGACTTTCCTGTGAGCAGGCCTTCCGTGTGCAAATCGACCAATCCAGAGCCCACACTCTCAACCACATCCTCTGCTGGCTTTCACACTCTGGGCACCATTCCCCTGCCCGAATCACCCCAGGGCCAGGGCCAGACAACCAGGGACAGCCCCTTTGCCCCAGAGCCCTCTGAAAGTATTCAAGCTAGCCTATTCTAAACTTGTTTGCTCTGCCTCACCTGTTCCTTCCTGCAGAAACCACAGGAAAGGCTCTCGCTCCTGCTTCCCCCTCGCTCCTTCTGCCTCCTGACCCCGGTGCTTCCCTGTGTGACACCCCCCGTCACATCCTCAGCACAGTATGCCCCCTCTTCCTGGGATCTGTGAGTAACACATCAGCTTTTCAGGGGCAGTCCTCTTCCCATCTGTTGGCCTCACCGTACCAAATAGTAACAAAATCTGCATCTGGAAATACCAGAATTGTGTTTTGCCAGGGGTGAGGGAATGGATATAAATATGAACCAAGGAATCTAAACTGGGGAAGGAGGAAACTCGGGACACAAGAGGTAGAGTGACAGTAAAAAGTACTAGGGTCAATAGACTGAGGGTCTGTAGGGTTGGAGAACCACTGGAATCCGAATAACTGTGAGGGAGACAGAAAAATAGGGGATGGTGGTCAGACAGTGGGATGACCGTGATTGAGATTATTGAGGGTGGGCACTTATGGACAAGGACTCAGCCTAGGGCATGGCCAAGGGAGCAGATGGCTGACTGTGGGGTGTGGAAAATCACTGGAGAAACAAAGGTCAAGCGTGAGAAGTCAGGGTTTTAGGAGAATACTCTGTTTGGATATTGAAGTCACTAAGAATTGTATCAGGGATAGAGTTGAGGGAGGAGAGAGTGAATCAGGTGCTAAAATCCTCAAGGGATAAGGAGGACTGCCCCGGAGGTGAGTAAATGACTATGACAATTTTATTACAGTCTTTAAAGGCAATAGTACATCAAACATGAATCTGGGCATAGAACCGCAGCCCACTTTACTTCTTCCTAGAAATCAAGTAGAGGGAGGCCATTTACCCTTGCTGGCAAATAAATATAACACTGCTTTTATAGAGATCAGTTAGTGCAGCTGCATTCAAGCAGCTGCTCCACACTGCCCCCAAATTTCCTAGAGGTGCCCGAGGAACTGTCAGTTGGGTGGGTGGTGGGTAGCAGGGGAGGAGGGAGGGAAGAGGGGGTGTGGATAGGGATTAACTGTCTACTAAAAAGGAGAATGAAGAGATGGGCTCTGCGTTCTCTGCTCCACCTCCACTCAACCTGAGAAGCTCTATTTTTTCATTGCTTGTATTTGGGGTTTTCATTTGTGTTGTGAAATATACATAGGACACATGCAACTCTTTCAAACTTTTCCACGCTTATGAATTTAGGATTCTAAAGGGATTCCAAACACATTCCTTACAAATACCATCAGTTTAGTGTATGGGTTTTCATCGTGTAGAGCAATTATGATGAGGGGCATAGGGTTTAAGTCATGGCCCATATAAACCTATGAAATAGAGTACTGGGTTATAAAGATATTCTGCTCTCCTTGAAATAAATGTTTCAGGAATCCTTCTTTCATTGGGAGCAATTTTTTTCTCCCATTTTATTTGCAAAGTTTTCATTCTAGGAAATAGAACTGAAGTTTAGGCGGAGGTGTATAATACATACTGACAAATATACCCATTCATTTTTTTTGGCTCTGATATAATTTTATTGTAGCATATGTTTTGTCAAGATGTTGTGACATTACCTTAGGGAAGGCTGACACATTCTCCTGACTTTACAATGTCAATGTTTTGATTCAGTGAATGTTTTCTTTCAGGACAAACACTGAAAGTTGGCAAATCCATTTTGCTGAAAAGCCTCCTGGATTATACACTATCCATCCCCAAAGATGAAGTCTGACCACAGAGAACTTGTTTTTTTGTTTGTTTGTTTGAAATCATAGAGACAAACTTTGAATCTATGGTTACTCCTCTATGTGAAAGTCAAGAAATTGACTTGTCCTCATTTATTTTTTCCCAAGAAGGCAATCTTGCCTCTTCTTTTTAAAGCAAACTCCAAAGAGTGTCCCACCAGGTGAAATGAACAAGCAGTAACTCTCTTGCTCCAGTGCACAATGTACTGAATCAAAAAAGTCTTGCTTATCTGGTATTTGGGTAAATTTGCTGTAGAATAATAAAATTGGCTCACCTGGGTTTCCTCTGAAGTTCAAACATGCCTGGAGCAGCACTTACTCCGGGTACTTCAGGAAGATTAGATTTGAGGTCTCCAGGGCTGGCTGTACAGAGTGGCACCTGCAGAGGCCACAGACAATTTATCTGTACTTATGTGGAAGCCTGGACTTGATGTGCACTGTTGTTCCTTAATTATGACTCCCTGACAAGGTTCAAAACATTCTTTGTAAACCTACTTGGGGTTTTTTGCCTCTGCTAAGAAACTGAGCAGAGGACCTTCCTCTCAGCTGGTGATAATGGGCTTAGATGCCAGCTGCTATCACCGTCACAGATAGTTTGGATCTCCGGGTCCAGGGGTCACTCTCTGAGCTTCAGTAAGAGTGCCATGATTAGAAGAGAGCTGTTGGATGGAGTGATATAAATTTAGACCTGAATCCAAGCACTCAAACCCAATCCTCTTGGACAGACTATTCTCTTATTCTTGGTAGGGGTGCTTTTGATTTAAATAGGATACATTTGGTTTCAAACATTTATGCCTTTTTATCACATATCTGATAGATTCAAGCATGACAGGCAATGCATCAAGGCAGTAAGAACACTATTTGGACTCGGAAGGCCTCAAAACCTGGCTCTGATACTAACAGTGCAATTGTAGGACAAATATCAAACGTTTCTGAGTTTCTCTCTTTCATCTACCTCACAGAGCTGTTGTGAGGGTCAAGTGAAACTTCATAATGGCTCATTCAGATACCAGGTGTAGGTACTATGAAGATTATTGTGTATACTTAAAACACAAGGATCCTTGTTGCTTAGCCTCTACTTATAGACAAATAAATGTTAAGTTGTTCTTATGGGGGTGGCTAGATGCATATCCAGTGTTCAGCACAGTTTCTGCCACATAATTCCTACTGTATTTGCTAGTCGTTGAATGAATGAAACTTTCAGAGACCTAAGTGTGTGGTGTTAGAATTCCTGGGTCCTATGGGTAGGATGGCTGGGCTTTCACTGCTGCAACCACCAACTACCACTATCTGCTCACATTTCTCACTGGTTCAAGAGGGTCTGGGGTATCCCCAGGTGCTGGGAAGGGAGTACATGATCCCAGTTGGTGGGAGCCATGGCAGACCTGAGACATGGGGATACTTGGAGGGTGCCTTGGGCAAGTGAGGAATGAGTGAGGGATGCTACTAGAGGGAGAGGTTCTAGAAACATCTGCTTGGACTTGGCGTTGATCATTCATTCTTGGAATGATTCCAATCGATCCCAGGATAGCTACGGGCCTCGATGTGCAAGGGGATATCTGCCAGTGGCTGGCCTAACTGGGAGTCACATAATCAAGGATGCTCTCTGAGGTCCTAGCAGATGTGAAGCCTTTAGATCTCAGTTTCCATGTGGAGGAGAGAGGATTTCTTTTCATATTCTTTACATCAAGTTCTGCTTCCACCTTGGATATAGAAAACTGAAGAGAACATCACCCTTTTTAACAGGTAAAACCTTGATAAACAACAAAATTATCATTCTTCTAGAAACCATTAGAGATCTGAAGTTGTGGGCAGATCAGGTGGGCAAGCAAATAGCCTGAAATCTAAGAAAAGACAGGGCATTCCAAGGAGAGATGAGAGGGAAGCACTGGCTCAGTTGTGCAGAGTGTGAGTGGACGAGATGCTGGGGTCACACAAGTGAATAAGAATTCAGCTAAAACTTTAAATGGTTGCCATGCCAAGTGTGGACTAGGATGAGAATACAGCGTCTCGCGCAGCTGCAGTTACAATGGGAGTGCACTATTCTCTATGGACCTTACCAGGTTCTCACTGAGAAAGACTGGCCTGGAGGGGGCAGTGGAAAAATAATATGTGTAGATATGTCCCCTTCTAGGAGGTGGACTTTAATTCCCTCCCTTCAGTATGAGCTGGACTTAGTGACTCGTTTCCAACAAAGAGAGTATGGAAAGTGGAAAACTAATTTTATAGTGGAGAAAACTGCTCAAGATCAAGGTCACATTAACCAGGAAGTCATGAGGACATCATGTTCCCTGATATGATGCTATGAGAAGGGCACTTCGCCTCTATACTTATCCCTCAAATCCTTAACCCCAGTCTAATCATGAGAAAACAGAAGACAAACCCCAGCTGAGGAACATACTACAAAATACCTGACTGGTACTAAAAGTGTCAAGGCCATGAAAAATAAGGAAAGATGGAGAAAATGTCACAGATGAGACTAAGGAGACAGATGGACCAGATGCAAGGTGGGATCCTGGGTGGGATCCAGAACAGAAAAATGCCAGTGAAAAAACTGGTGAAATCCAAATAAAGTCTTAGCTGAGTTAACGGTAATTTACCAATGTCGATTTCTTAGTTTTGATAAATGTACCATGTTCTATAAGATGTAGACATTAGGGGAAGCTGGTGAAGGGTATATGAGAACTCTGGAAAATTTAAGAAAATTGAAATCATATCAAGCATCTCTTCCGACCACAACACTATGAGATTAGAAATCAATTACAGGAAAAAAACTGTAAAAAACACAATTACATGGAGGTTAAACAGTGTACTACTAAATAAGCAAGAGGTCACTGAAGAAATCAAAGAGGAAATCTAAAAATACATAGAAGCAAATGACACTGAAAACACGACGACCCAAAACCTATGGGATGCAGCAAAAGCAGTTCTAAGAGGGAAGTTTATAGCAATTCAATCCCACCTCAAGAGACCAGAAAAATCTCAAATAAACAATCTAATTCTACACTTAAAACAACTAGAGAAAGAAGAACAAAGGAAGCCTAAAGTCAGCAGAAGGAAAGAAATTATAAAGATCAGAGAAGAAATAAATGAAATAGAAAAGAAGAAAACAATAGTAAAGATCAATAAACCTAAAAGCTGGTTCTTTGAAAAGATAAACAAAATTGATAAACCCTTAGCCAGACTCATCAAGAATAAAAGGGAGAGCATGCAAATCAATAAAATGAGAAATGAAAAAGGAGAAATCACAAGTGACACTGTAGAAATACAAAGGACTATAAGAGATTACTGCAAACAACTATATGCCAATAAAATGGACAACCATGAAGAAATGGACAAATTCTTGGAAAGGTACAATTTTCCAAGACTGAATCAGGAAGAATTAGAAAATATAAACAGACCCATCACAAGTAATGAAATTGAAACCATAATTAAAAATCTTCCAACAAACAAAAGTCCAGGACCAGATGGCTTCACAGGCAAATTCTATCAAACATTTAGAGAAGAGCTAACACTGATCCTTCTCAAACTCTTCCAAAAAATTGCAGAGGGAGAAACACTCCCAAATTCATTCTATGAAGCCACCATCACCCTGATACCAAAGCCAGAAAAAGATATCACAAAAAAACAAAATTATAGACCAATATCACTGATGAACACAGATGCAAAAATACTTAGCAAAATACTAGCAAACAGAATCCAACAGTATCTTAAAAGGATCATACACCACGATCAAGTGGGATTTATCCCAGGGATGAAAGGATTCTTCAGTATACGCAAATCAATCAGTGTGATACACCACATTAACAAATTACGAAATAAAAACCATATCATCTCAATAGATGCAGAAAAAGATTTTGACAAAATTCAACACCCATTTATGATAAAAACTCTCCAGAAAATAGGCACAGAGGGAACCTACCTCAACATAATAAAGGCCATATATGACAAACCCACAGCAAGCATCATACTCAATGGTGAAAAACCGAAAGCACTTCCACCAAGATCAGGAACAAGACAAGGATGTCCACTCTCGCCACTTTTACTCAATATAATTTTGGAAGTCCTAGCCACAGCAATCAGAGAAGAAAAAGAAATACAAATTGGAAAAGAAGAAGTAAAACTGTCACTGTTCGCCAACGACATGACACTCTACATACAAAATCCTAAAGATGCCACCAGAAAACTACTAGAACTAATCAATGAACTTGGTAAGGTTGCAGGATACAAAATTAATGTACAGAAATCCCTGGCATTCCTATACACCAACAACGAAAAATCAGAAAGAGAAATTAAGGAAACACTCCCATTTACCACTGCAACAAAAAGAATAAAATACCTAGGAATAAACCTGCCTAAGGAGGTGAAAGACTTGTACTATCTTGTAAGTGTAAACATGTTCCCAAATGAGGGGTGTGGGAAGGTTTGACTGTAGGGGGAAAGAGGGAACTTCTTGAGGTGATGGAAATGTTCTATGTGTGTTTGTCAAAACTTATTGAACTATACCCTTAAGAAGGTGAAATTTACTATATATAAGTTAGACCTCAGTAAACCTGACTTAAAAATAGACTCATCACTGTTGGGGACTTATACGGATGTGAGGCTTAGAGAATGAAAGTGAAAGCCTCATCCCATAGTAAACTCATCATGCCCTTATGCTTCTCCTATTAAGAACTCACTTTTAATACAGGGGGAAAAAATCATATTTACCTCAAATTGCTTTTTTCTAAAGTGCAAACTATGGGAGATGGGCCAAATTTTCATTCTCTGTAGCCCAGTAGGAATATTTATAGACATCTCAGCAGCTCTGGCACAATAAACAGAACCAGGGAGTCCACATTGCAACAGAAACTCTGGGCGAGCATAGGTCAATGTCTCCTTTGCATATACCTCTTCCTGTTGGTAAAACAGCTGCACCACATGAGTGGTGCTTGCAGAAACTGGGTGGCTCTTTAGAGCAAAGGGGAGGACTTTTAAAAATGTTTAAAAAATATGTATATGGCATAAAATTAAAATACAAAATAACTTAGACTTATTAAGAAGGTTCCATTCACCTCTGTTCCCTAGCCCCTTTGAGTAACCAAAGTTGCTATCCTTCCAGAGACATTTGATGCATATATGAGCATATGCATTATTCTTTTTTAATGCAAATGGTAGCATAATATACACTCCTTTCTTCACCTTGCTTTATTTTATTATTATTTTAAAAGTATGCCTACCTCATTACAAAATGAATTTGAAGAAGTTTATTATAGTACATGTAAAATAATGGTTTAGGAAAATAAGATTAGAAAAAAATAGCCAGGGGTTAGTTTAGTACAAAATATTCATCCCTGAAGATGCTGTACATCCAGAGAGGTGGGCTACTAACATGGCTCTGAGCTTTCTAGCCGTTAATACTGGGGAAAACACAAGCAGTTACGTGACTATTGTGTCCATAACATAAAAACTAACAGTCTGTTCTTTTATCGTATCCACGTATTCCCTCTATGATAAGTTTAAACCACTGAATTAAAAATAAAACAAAATGACATCAACACCAAAAACATAAGAAAAAAAAATCCACCAGCTGGTTCTAAGAACTAAGAAAAATTTCTCCCATGGATCCTCATTTTTAAAACAAGTAATGGAGTGCGATGGAGAATCCTCAACATCCTCACTTCACCTTGCTTTTTCACTTCACGTATCTGGAAGAGCCATCCAATCTCTACACACCAAGCTGCCTCACTCTTGGGAATAAGGAGCCCACGGCTGCACAGGATTCTGTTGTGTGACTGTGTCATGCTTTATTTCTCTGGTCCTTGATTCACGGGCATTTAGAGCGTTTCTAGGATTTTGCTTTTTCAAACCATACTGCTTTGAATTCCCTCATGCATGCATCATTTCACACATCTGCGAGCATATCTGTAAGGTAAATTCCTACAAGTGGATTTGCTGGGTCAGTGTGTATGGCTACTGTTTATTTTGACAGCTATTGCAAAATTGCTCTTCACAGACAGTGGACTGATGTATACTCTTCATTCCCACATATCACTCAGCCTGCTTCCCCGTGCCTGCCCTACTCAAATGTGTGATCCTACTCTGCAACCTTGAAAGCAGTGATTGTGAAGGAGACTGAAAATCACTGTGTATGTTTAAGTGCTTAATATTTTCTTTTCTTTACTGTCACCTATCTGTTCAGATACTTTGTCCATTTCTTCTATTGCATTGTCAGTCTCTTGCTTATGGGTTGTGGGAACACCTTATACAGTAAGGAAATTATCCCTTTGTGCTATCTGTTGAAATTTTTCCCTATGTGTTATTTATCTTTTGAATATTTTCATGGCATTTTTTCTTGCCATGCAGAAAAATTTTATTTTTGTCATAAAATTTATCAATAGTTTCTTTTATAGCTTTATGGCTTTGAGGTTTCATTTGTCACTGAGAGCGTTCGCCACTCTCATATAATCTCCACTGTTTCCTTCTCTTTCTTCTGTTTTAATTTGGAATTTAGAGCAAAAAAGTAGGTTAAGGATCCAACATATTCTCTTCCTGACAGCAGTCTGGCTATCCAGACTTAGCCAGACTGTAGTAGTGAATTATCCATCTTTGTCCTGTGATTTGAAATGGGAACGGGCAGCTTCTTGAACTGAAGGACCTCCATGGTAATCTATAAAATCTTCCTTTGCAACAGCTGTAACTTCCTAAAACTGCTTTTGTACATCTTTGGCACGAAGGGAATGAAGGCCTCCATACGAGGCCTTTAAGAAAGGCTGATCCAGCCCATGCCCCCTCCTCACTGAGCTGGACCTGGCAGTCACTTGACTCAGCCAGCGCCCCTGGTATCCTGCCATGACTATGAAGATGCTGCAGACTTATGATCTCATTTCTCATGATGCTCTGGTCACATTAAGATTTCAAAATACTCTATTTTTTTCTGGAGGGTGAGTTTCTCCAGAAAATGTGATCTTCTCTAGGTGTTCCACTAGAGGGTGCTTCAACTATGCATATTTACATGCGCATAAACACACAACCTATGTTGTTGGTGTGGGCTGCACACACACATGCCAAGCAGCTGCTTTCTCACTAACGATTTATGACATGGGAGTACGCCTGGATTTTTAATTCTCAAATCTTTGGCCTTCCCAAAGATGCACCCTCATTCCAGTGAGCTGCTAGAACCCAAGGGTGAGGGAAATGGAAATCTACCAGAAATGAAACTATTAGCGATGATAGAAAAAAGGGTTCCTGACTTCAGGTTCTCTCCTTGTTCCCTTTCCCTGGAAGAGATTTGGGGGAAAGATTTGAGCTTTTAGGGATTCCTCTGAAATACAGGGAAAGGGGGAGCTACAGTTCAATGAACAGTCACGGGTTAAGTGTCCAAAGCCCTGGCATTACACTGGGAGTGGGAGGGAGCCAGGAGTGGGCTGGTGTTCCCAGGTGAGTAGGGGTCCTCGGGGGCTGTGGGAAGTGGGGTGAAGACATTAGTGCTGCTGAGTAAACCAACAGTTTGGGACTGGCCATCATGGGTGAGGAGCTAAAAGATGTGCACTTTGAAAAGAGATTTCCCTTTTAGGAAAGGAATCACAGAAGTGGATTAAAAAGATTCCTTTTGTCTAAAAGCTCAAGATAGAATAAAGAAGAAACCTGGAAATGGGGAGTTTGGTGAGAAGAGACTGAAATATTATAGGAAGATGATGTTGGGGCACAGAAACTGACTTTGAAGCTAAAGGTGAAGGAGGCATCTATGAGAAACAGTGAGTTTTTACGTTTTGCTATATATTAGAATCATCAAGAAGGCTTTTAAAAAAATCATGATTTCTGAGACTGGGACCCATGCATAAGCATTTTTTGTTTGTTTGTTTTGTTTCCCAGGTGATTTCAACATGCAGCCAAGTTCAAAAACCAATAGCCTGGATCAGTGGTTCACAAACTTGAGTGAGCATCAGAATCAGCTAGAGGACTTGTTGAAACGTAAATTACTGGGCTCCACCCCCAGAATTTATGATTCAATAGGTTTGCAGGGGCAACCAAAATTGAGTGCTTGAAATGTAGTTAGTTAATTCAAATTGAGATGTATGGTAAGTTAAAATTACACACTAGATTTCAAAGACTTAGTGTAAAAATTGTTAAATATCGATTCCATGTTAAAATGATAACACATTGTATCTAGTGGGTTAAATAAATGATTAAAATTAATTTCATCTATTTCTTTTTACTTTTTAAAATGTGGCTACCAGAATTTTTAAAATTACATATAAGCTTGCATTATATTTCTTTTGAACTTGCTGGTTTAGGTTAGCATTTTATAAAGGATAATTCTTAAACCACTTGTATAAGAATTACCTGGAGGAGGGGGGTCCAGATGGTGGAGTAAGAGGACATGGAGCTCACCTCCCCCCACAAACACATCAAAAATACATCCACACTTGGAACAATTCTCCTGGACAACTAACTGGAAACTGGTATAAGAAGTCCTATACAACCAAGGCTGCATGAAAGATTCCCACATAATCTGGGAGAATGGGAGAAAAAGCATTGGGTTGGGACCTGTGCCCCTGGGAGGGGACTCAGAGGAAAGGAAGACCACACAGGCAGACACATGCCCTGGGGAGTGAGTGGGTCAAGCCACAGACTGGGCGTCCCAGTCCTGGGGTCCTATGCAGAGGAGACAAGGCCCCTTGGCTGCTTAGAGAACTGCTGGGACAGACAGAAAGGCTAGAGAAGCCTAGACTCCACTTGTGAGGAGTATGCAGGTGCTGACTTGCCATTAGACGGGGCAGAGCAAGGTCTGCCCTAGCAGGTGCCACCTTGCCATGCTTCCCAATCTGAACTGAGCAAAGGTCCCGGCCCTGCTTACTCCATACCACAGCTTGCCACAGGATCTAGGGCGGCCAGGTCCTGAGGAAAAGACTCAATCTAGAGATGCAGAGACAGGGCCAGGGTCCTGAGGGGTGGCTCAGGTGGGGCGGTGGCAGCCATTGTTGGCACTTACTCAAAGAACAGTACAGAAGCAGCCCAGACCTCTAATAATAGCAGGGCAGCCACTAGAACCCCTGCGACCAATACTCCATGATCCCCAGTCCCCAGGCAAGTGAATGCTCTGGCCCTACCCACTCCACATCACAGCTTGGCACTAGACCTAGGGCAGACAGGTCCTGAGAAAAGACTTGATCTAGGAATGCAGAGGGAGCTCAGGGGCCTGGGAGGTGGTCCAGGTGGAGCAGTGTCAGCCAGTGTTGGTGTTTGCTCAAACAGTGCCCCAGAAGTAGCTCAGAGTTCTAACGGCAGTGCAGGCCGCTTCAATTCCCATAACCTACAAAGTCCTGACCCGCAGTCACAGCTGAGCAAAAGCTGCAGCCTTACCCACTCCATGCCACAACCTTGCACTAGATTTGGAATGACCACAAAAGGAGGAAAGATGTTATCTTGGGCTGCATCTGAGCAGAGCCACAGATGCCTACATATCTGTGTAGGCATGCCCATCAGACCTCTATAAGCACATCAGACCTCTATAAGCACATGAGCTTCACTTACTTCAGCACTCCCCTCCTTTGGGGTTTCACTTACTTAAGACCAGTTGGACTTAAAATCTACAGGACACTACATCCAAAAAAAAAAAAAAAGCAGAATAGACATTCTTTTCATTCTTGGAATGTTCTCTAGGACAGACCACATACTAGGTCACAAAACAAGGCTCAACAAATTTAAGAGGTTATATATTTTATCAAGCATCTTTTCTGACCACAGTGGTATGGAATTAGAAATCAGTTACAGAAAGAAAAATGGGAAGAGATAAAACACATGGAGACTAAACAACATGCTACTAAAAAATTAATGGGTCAATGATGAAATCAAAGAGGAAATCAGAAAATACAAATGAAAATGAAAACACGACTTTCCAAAATCTATGGGATGCAGCAAAAGCAGTTCTAAGAGGGAAGTTCATAACAATACAGACCTTCCTCAAGAAGCAAGAAAAATCTCAAACAACCTAACTTACTACCTAAAAGAATTAGAAAAAGAAGAAAAAACAAAGCCCAAAGTCAGCAGATGGAAGGAAATAATAAAGATCAGAGAGGAAATATATAAAATAGAGGTAAAAAAATAGAAAAGATTAATAAAACCAAGAACTGTTTTTTTTAAAGCTAAACAAAATTGATAAACCTTTAGCAAGGCTCACCAAGAAGAAGAGGACTCAAACAAAACAAGAAATAAAAGATGAGAAATAATAACCAATACCACAGAGATACAAAAAGCATAGGGGAATACTATGAATAGTTACATGCCAACAATTTGGACAATCTAGAAGAAGTGGACAAGTTTCTAGAAACACAGAGTCTGCCAAACTTGAGTCAAGAAGAAACAGATAACTTGAACAGACTGATCGCTAGAAGTTAAATCAAATCTGTAATGAAAAAAAAAAAAAAAGAAAACCACTCCCAGCAAATAAAAATCCAGAACTGGATGGCTTCACTGGGGAGTTCTACCAAAAATACAAAAAAGAACTTATACCTATCCTTACAAAACTATTCTAAAAGGTTTTACAGGAGGGAACACTCCCAAATTCATTCTAACAATATGAAGCCACCATCACCCTGATATCAAAACTAGACAAAGACACTACAAAAAGAAAATTATAGGCCAATATCTTTGATGAATACAGATGCAAAAATCCTCAACAAAATATTAGCAAACTGAATCCAACAAAACATAAAAAGGATCATATACCATGATCAAGTTGGATTCATTCCAGGGTCTCAAGGCTGGTTCAACATACAAATCAATCACTGTGACTCATCACATTAACAAAAGGAAAGAAAAAACCCATAGGATCATCTCATTTAGACACAGAAAAAACATCTGACAAAATTCAACATCCATTCATGATAAAAAAAACTCTAACCAAAGTGGGTATAGAGGGAACATATCTCAACATAATAAAAGCCATTTATGACAAACCCCCAGCCAACATAATACTCAATGGTGAAAAGCTGAAAGCCTTCCCACTAAGTTCAGGAACAAGACAAGGATGCCCACTCTTACCACTTCTATTCAACATAGTATTGGAAATCCTAACCATAGCAGTCAGAGAAGAAAAAGAAATAAAATGTACATAAATGGGAAGGGAAGAGGTAAAACTATCACTACTTGCAGATGACATAATACTCTATACAGAGACTCTAAAGACTCCACACAAAAACTACTAGAACTAGTAAATGAATTCAGCAAAGTAGCAGGATACAAGATTAATATACAGAAATCTGTTTCATTTCATTACAGTTAACAATGAGCTATTAGAAAGAGAAATTAAGAAAATAATTCCTTTAAAATCACATCAGAAAAGTAAAATACTTAGGAATAAACCTGACCAAGGAGGTGAAAGACTTACATGCTGAGAACTATAAAACATTGATAAAGGAAATTGAAGATGATTCAAAGAAATGGAAAGATATCCCATGCTCTTGGATTGGAACAATTAATACTGTTAAAATGGCCATACTACCCAAAGCAACCTATAGATTTAATGCAATCCCTACCAAAATACCCATGACATTTTTTCACAGAACTAGACCAAATAATCCTAAAATTTATATGGAACCACAAAAGACCCAGAATTGCCAAAGCAATCCTGAGGAAAAGGAACAGAGCTGGAGGCATAACCCTTCCAGACTTCAGACTTCAGACATCTAATGGTCAACTAGCCTATGACAAAGGAGGCAAGAATATACAATGGAGAAAAGACAGTCTCTTCAACAAGTGGTGCCAGGAAAGCTGGACAGCTACGTGTAAATTAATGGAATTAGAACACTCCCTCACATCATATATAAAAATAAACTGAAAATGGTTTAAAGACATAAATATGAGACATGACACCATAAAACTCCTAGAAGAGAACATGGGTAAAATACTCTCAGACATAAGTTGCAGCAATATTTTCTTAGACTGTTCTCCCAAGGCAAAAGAAATAAAAGCAAAAATAAACAAATGAGACCTAATTAAACTTAAAAGCTTTTGCACAGCCAAGGAAATCATCAACAAAACAAAAAGACAACCCATGGAATGGGAGAGAGTATTTGCAAATGATGTGACTGACAGGGCTTAATATCCAAAATATACAAATAGCTCATAAAACTCAGTATCAAAAAACAAACAATCCAATCAAAAAAATGAGCAGAAGGCTTGAATGGACATTTTTCCAAAGAAGACATACAGATGGCTAACAGACACATGAAAAGATGTTCAACATCATCAATTTTAGATTATTGGAGAAATGCAAATGAAAAATACAATGAGGTATCACTTCATACCTGTCAGAGTAGCTATCATTAAAAAAAAATCCCCCAATAAGAAATGTTGGAGAGGATGTGGAGAAAAGGGACCCTCATACACTGTTGGTGGGAATGTAAATTGGTGTAGCCACTATGGAAAACAGTATGGAGGTTCCTTTAAAAACTAAAAACAGAACTACCATGTGATCCAGCAATTCAACTCCCAGGTATATATCCAGAAAAAACGAAAACACTAATTCAAAAGGATACATGCACTCCAATGTTCATAGCAGCACTATTTACGATAGCCAACACATGGAAGCAATCCAAGTGCCCATCAACAGATGACTGGATTAAGATTTGATGTATATAATAGAGCATTACTCAGCCATTAAAAAGATTGAAATACTGCCATTTGCAGCAACATGGATGGACCTAGAGAATATTATCCTTAGTGAAACAGTGAAATCCTTATTATCCTTAGTGAAATAAGCCAGACAGGGAAAGACAAATACTATATCACTTATATGGGGAATCTAAAAATAATACAAACAAATGTAGATGCAAAACAGAAACAGACTCACAGATATAGAAAACAAACTTGTGGTTACCAAAGGGGAGAGGGAAGGTACAAAGTACAATTTAGGGGTATGGGATTAAGAGGTACAAACTACTATATATAAATTAGATAAGCAGCAAGGATTTACTGTGTAGCACAGGGAATTATACCCATTATCTTGTAATAATCTATAATCAATATAATCTGAAAAAATACTGAATCACTATGAAACTAACACAACATTGTAAATTAATTTTTTAAAGCACTAGGAAATCTGTCTTTTGAATAAGCACTTCAGGTGCTTAGTATCACTATGATTGTGATACTGTCAATTTCCCCTTTTATGGCTGTTAGCATTTGCCTTATGTATTGAGGTGCTCCTACGTTGGGTGCATAAATATTTACAATTGTTATATCTTTTTGGATTGATCCCTTGATCATTCTGTAGTGTCCTTCTTTGTCTCTTGTAATAGTGTTTATTTTAAAGTCTATTTTGTCTGATATGAGAATTGCTACTCCAGCTTTTTTTTGATTTCCATTTGCATGGAAAATCTATTTCCATCCCCTCACTTTCAGTCTGTATGTGTCCCTAGGTCTGAAGTGGGTCTCTTGTAGACAGCATATGTACAGGTCTTGTTTTTGTATTCATTCAACCAGTCTGTGTCTTTTGGTTGGAGCATTTAATCCATTTACATTTAAGGTACTTATCAATATGTATGTTTCCTACTTCCATTTTCTTAATTGTTTTTTTAGGTTTTTTCCTTCTCTTGTGCTTCCTGCCTAGAGAAGTTCCTTTAGCATTTGTTGGAAAGCTGGTTTGGTGGTACTGAATTCTCTTAACTTTTGCTTATCTGTAAAGGTTTTAATATCTCTGTCAAATCTGAATGAGATCCTTGTTGGGTAGAGTAATCTTGGTTGTAGGTTTTTCCCGTTCATCACTTAAACTATGTCCTGCCACTCCCTTCTGGCTTGCAGAGTTTCTGCTGAAAGATCAGCTGTTAACCTTTTGGGAATTCCCTTGTATGTTATTTGTTGCTCTTCCCTTGCTGCTTTTAATTTTTTCTTTGTATTTAATTTGATAGTTTGATTAATATGGGTCTTGGCGTGTTTCTTCTTGGATTTATCCTGTATGGGACTCTCTGTGCTTCCTGGACTTGATTGACTATTTCTTTTCCCATGTTAGGGAAGTTTTCAACTCTCTTCAAATATTTTCTCATACCCTTTCTTTTTCTCTTCCTTTTCTGGGACCCCTATAATTCGAATGTTGGTGCATTTCATGTTGCCCCAGAGATCTCTGAGACTGTCCTCAATTCTTTTCATTCTTTTTTCTTTATTCTGCTCTGCAGTAGCTATTTCCACTATTTTATCTTCCAGGTCACTTATCCGTTCTTCTGCCTCAGTTATTCTGCTATTGAATTCCTTCTAGAGAATTTTTAATTTCATTTATTGTGTTGTTCATCATTGTTTGTTTGCTCTTTAGTTCTTCTAGGTCCTTGTTAAACGTTTCTTGTATTTTCTCCATTCTCTTTCCAAGATTTTGGATCATCTTTACTATCATTACTCTGAATTCTTTTTCAGGTAGACTGCCTATTTCCTCTTCATTTGTTTTGTCCGTTGGGCTTTTACCTTGCTCCTTCCTCTGCTGCATATTTCTGTGTCTTCTCATTTTGTTTAACTTACTGTGTTTGGGGTCTCCTTTTCACAGGTTGCAGGTTAGTAGTTCCCATTGTTTTTGGTGTCTGCCCCCACTAATGTGAGGTATGTTCAGTGGCTTGTGTAGGTTTCCTGGTGGAGGGGACTGGTGCCTGTGTTCTGGTGGGTGAGGCTGGTTTTTTTTTTTTGCGGCACGCGGGCCTCTCACTGTTGTGGCCTCTCCCGCTGCGGAGCACAGGCTCCAGACACGCAGGCTCAGTGGCCATGGCTCACGGGCCTAGCCACTCCGCGGCATGTGGGATCTTCCCGGACCGGGGCACGAACCCCTGTCCCCTGCATCGGCAGGCGGACTCTCAACCACTCTGCCACCAGGGAAGCCCTTAGTATGATTTTAAACGGCCTGTCTGCTAATGGGTGGGGTTGTGTTCCTGTCTTGCTAGTTGATTGGCATGGGGTGTCCAGCACTGGAGGTTGCTGGCTGTTGGGTGGAGCTGGGTCTTAGAGTTTGAGACAAAGATCTCTGGGTGAGCTCTTGCCAATGATATTATATGGGGCCGGGAGGTCTCTGGTGGTCCAATGTCCTGAACTTGGCTCTCCCACCTCAGAGGCTCAGGCCTGACACCAGGCCGGAGCACCAAGAACCTGTCAGGCACACGACTCAGAAGAAAAGGGAGGAAAAAGGAAAGGAAGAAAAGATAATAATAACTATTTTATTTTATTAAAATAAAAAAATAACTTAAAAAAAGTAGAGAGCAACTGAACCAATAAACAAATCCACCAATGATAACAAGCGCTAAAAACTATACTAATATAAACATAAAAATCAGAAATAAATCAGTCACAGACAGCAAACCCCAAGTCTACAATTGCTCCCAAAGTCCACTGCTTCAGTTTTGGTGTAATTCATTGTCTATTCAGGTATTCCACAGATGCAGGGTACATCAAGTTGACTGTGGGGATTTAATCCGCTGCTCCTGAGGTTGCTGGGAGAAATTTCCCTTTCTCTTCCGTTTGCACAGCTCCTGGGGTTCAGCTTTGGTTTTGGCCCCACCTCTGCATGTAGGTCACCCTCAGGCACCTTTTCCATACCAGACAGGACAGGTTTAAAGCAGCAGATAATTAGGGGTCTCTGGCTCACTCAGGCTGGGGGGAGGGAGGGGTATGGTAGTTATAATTGGAATGTAGGGCGAGCTTGTGGCAACAGAGGCCAACATGATGTTGCAACACCCTGAGGTGTGCCATGTGTTCTCCCGGGGAAGTTGTCCCTGGATCAAGGGACCCTGGCAGTGGAGGGCTGCACAGGCTCCCAGGGTGTGTGGATAGTGACCTGTGCTTGAACACAGGATTCTTGGTGGCTGCAGCAGCAGCATTAGCCTTTCATGCCCATCTTTGGTGTCCAAGCTGACAGCTGTGGCTTGTGCCCATCTCTGGAGCTCGTGTTGGCTGTGCTCTGCCTTCTGTGGGCAGATGGGGAAGGGATCCCCTCTCCTTGTGCACCCTGAAACAATGGTCTCTTGCCTCTTAAGTCCAGACTTTTCCCCGGACTCCCTCCTGGCTAGCTGTGGTGCACTAGTCCCCCTTCAGGCTGTCTTCACGCATCCACCCCAGCCCTCTCCCTGGGGTCTGACCTCCAAAGCCCAAGCCTCAGATACCAGCCCCCGCCCACCCCGGTGGGTGAGCAGACAAACCTCTCAGGCTGGTGAGTGCCAGTCAGCACAGATCCTCTGTGCGGGAATCTCTCCACATTGTCATCTGCACCCGTTGCTGCGCTCTCCTCTGTGGCTCCGAAGCTTCCCCCCGCACCCACACCCCGTCTCTGCCAGTGAAGGGGCTTCTTAGTGTGTAGAAACTTTTCCTCTTTCACAGCTCCCTCCCAGATGTGTGGGTCACATCCCTATTCTTTTGTCTCTGTTTTTTCTTTTGCCCTATCCAGGTATGGGGGGAGCTTCTTGCCTTTTGGGAAGTCTGAGATCTTCTGCCAGTGTTCAGTAGGTGTTCTGTAGGAGTTGTTCCACATGTAGATGTATTTTTGATGTATTTGTGGGGAGGAAGGTGATCTCCACATCTTACTCCTCTGCCATCTTGAAGGCCCTCCTGCCCGTTTACTCTTAATCCCTGTTCCCCACACCTGTCTGAGTCAACCACTGATCTGCTGTCTATATAGATTTGCTTTTTCCAGATCTTTCATCTAAATGGAATCATACAATATGTGGTCTTCTGTGTCTTGCTTCCTTCATTTAGCATAATGTTTTTGAGGTTCATCCATGTTGTACATGCATCAGCACTTCATTTCTTTTTATTGCCAAACAGCATTCCATTGTATGCATATACCCAGTTTTGTTTATCTGTTCTTTAGTTGATGGACATTTTTTCTGCATCTTTCTGAGTATTATGAATAATTCTGCTAAGAACATTTGCTTTCAAGTCTTTGTATGGGTCTATGTTTTCATACCTCTTGGGTAGATACTGAGGAGTAGAATCCCTGGGTAGATGGTAATGCACATTAAAATTTGGGGGGCATTGTTTTGGGGCACTTTCTGTGTGGGCCATGATGTGGTCACCCGCTGTGTCACGGAATATGCATGGGCTTGGGAGTCACTTGGATCTGGGTGAGGCTTGATTCTCTTACTAGCAATCGTGTGATATGGAGCAAGCAACTTTATTTGGTCCATGAAATACGGTATGGTCCCTGCTGTATAGGGTTACCTGAGGATTCATGAGATATAGGGGCCATACACAGACATTAGAGCCAGGGGAACCTAGGTTGAAGGCTGATTTTGTTACTTTTTATGATCTGAGCAAGTCATCAAACCTCTCAAAGTCTCAGTTTCTTTTTCTGTAAATGGCGGATAATAACACACTCCTGTGAAGTCACTGCGAGGCTTAAATAAAGTAACGCATATAATGATCTTAATACAGCACTCAATAAATGTTAGTTTCTACTGTGTAAAGCACCTAGCTCAGAGTGGGTGCTCTGGAAATGCTGGGTTACTAAAAGATGGTTTCTGCATCTTGTATCTTTCTTCAGAAAGAAATGAATTAAGAGAACACACACACACATTATTTTGCTTTGTGTGGTAGAATTAGGAGTTTCTCGTAAGCTAAGTTAAAAATTCTCAAGGAGCTCACATGTGATTATTAGACATTCAACTCCAAGCCCAGGAGACATGCCTCTGAGGCTGAGGTTTCAGTTCTGGGACATGCAGATACACACTGCTTGATTATAGGCTCAGATTAGATCAGGAGCTCCTTGAGCATCAGAGCTTAAAGAAAGATCCACCAGGTGACCCTGGGCTGGATCCACTCCGTTTAGCAGAGCAGAGAAACACCTGCAGCATCCAGAGAGGTCATTGACCAGTGAGCCTCACTAACCATCTTTTTAGATAATTCTAGGACCAGCTTTCAAGGGGAAAGTGAATTCTGCCAATGCCTGGGTTAACTCGTATTACATAAACATACATCTGTGATGACACGTCCTCTCCCTTGTTGTGACTTAAAGAACTCTTGCAAAAAGTCAGACCATTTCACACAGACACAGCAACACTTAATAACAAGAGCTTCTGCACATGACCCGTTCCTTAGATGCGGTCCCATGCCCTTGACCATCCTCGCCCATCCCCTCTACTTGAGGGGCTGGAGACTGGCATGACTGCCTCCCTCTCTGCAGGCAGAAAACCTCTTTAGTGAAATCGTCCTGCACCTCTGCCAGGCAACCTGTGCCCACAGTCCCTCCTGGCCGTGAGGGCCTGCTCAGTGGAGAAGTGAGAAATGTCTTCCTCTCCTCCAGAGGCCACTGTGTCACTCAGCTCAGGCTGCCATGACAAAATACCTCAGACTGTGTGGCTTAAACCACAGAAATTAATTTTCTCCAGTTCTGGAGGCTGGGAAGACCAAGATCAAGGCCCAGCGGGGTCTGAGCTCTGGGGAGGGCTCTCCTCCTGGCTTTCAGACAGCTGCCTTAGAGGGTGCATCTCCAAACACAGTCACGCTGGGGGGTTTGGACTTCAATATATGAATTTGGGGGGATGCAATTCAGCCCATAGCAGCCACTTACCAGAAGGAAGGTCTAGAAAGGTCCCGTCATTTGGCGAATACAACTGTTCTCCCACGTTGGTGAGGGTGAGACGGTGTGAGAGCAGGAATGAGAAACACCTGCGGGGAAGGCAATGCGGGTCAGCCGTAGGAACTAAGCCCCTAATCACCCGCATTCCCACGGATAGAATGATGATCACTGCAGAAAGGGAGGCTCAAAGTTGAGAAGTGCCTATCATTTCATCTTAAGCATAAAAAAAGGGAAAAAAAAGAAAAAGCCTTGTGACTCGGGCCCTGGTTGTTTAGCTTTCATTGTCTGATGGTGCCGCTGTCTCTCGGCATTTAGCAAAAGTATTAAAGCGTGTTAGACCTCTGCTGGGGCTTAATGGCGACTGGAGTCATCCCAATTCAGAAGGCAATTATCTGGCGACCTTTTACAAAGTGGCAAGTTTTCCTTCAGGATTTTTTGCAGTGAGATATTTCCAATCAACTTGGGGCTCTCCCCTCCCCCCAATCAATTGTTGGTATTTGAATGTAATAAAACTAAAAGCTGTGAAATTAAGCCTGCTGTGTGAGCTATGAAAATGGGGAGCTGAGATGAGACTGTGGGTCCCTCTCACATAATAGCAGTGCACCATTATGACACAAATTATGGGAAACATTACCAAACTCAAGGCATAATGGACTGCTGTGATAATGGGAATACATACCGTGGAGCACAGAGTGTTTGTCTGGAAGGGTTAATGTCTATTTCTTTGATGCAACGCTACCCCGATTGCTGGGTCACGCTGAAGGACTGCTTTGTATTCACTCCCCCAATTTCCATCCCAATCAGCTGTAACACCATGGACAATTTCCTTACCAATCTGCACAGATCTAAGGGTGAGGGAATGGCTGCCTGCACCAGCCCATCATAATAGGCAGACTTCAAAGGTGCTTTTATGTATTGGTCTGAAATGCTGCTATAATTTTTAAGCATACATGCTTTGGTGGACTGCATTTGTGTCACTGGGATCAGGGGTTGGTCTCAGAAACACTGAGAGAAAGGCTGCCGTCCTCATCCGTGACTTACAAATGAGAATGCTCTGGTCAGAATGTTTAAAAATGGAGGTTTTGCTATTATTCAGGTATGGCAAAGCCAACAGATCAGGAGATGACTGCCATTGCAAAGGTAGCTTGTTAGCACTCCCAGATCCCAAGAGCAGGGGGCACACTGGCAGAACCAGGTCAGTCAGGGGGCAGAGAGAATGAGGGTCAGACGTGGGCAAGAGCGTTTAATGTGGTTTCTGAGGGAGGAACAGGCACGGCAGGGTAAGCAGAGCTGAGAATTGGCTAGTTTGAATAATTTCAGGAGGCTCTGGGTCACAGACGTTGTACTTAGTTGTCTGCTACCTGGTCGTGGGGTGATTGGGGCAGGTGGCTAGTGGTCCAGCGTGTGAGACTTATGAGGTCTGATAAAGGAGGTGTTCGGGGTGTGGGCTCTGGATTGGTTTATTTTCATACGAAAGGCATGCTGGCAGGTGAGCCCTTTTCATCTCCAGGAATTGGCTTGCCCAGGGAGGGGTAGTCTCCCCAAGCGTCTTCAAAGCATCAGAAACACATGGTTATAAATTAGGAGTATGGGATTAACAAATACGTACTACTATATGTAAAATAGATAAGCAACAAGGATTTGCTGTATAGCACAGTGAACTATATTCAATATCATGTAATAACCTATAATGGAAAATAATCTGAAAATATATATGTAAATAATTAAATCATTTTGCTGTATACCTGAAACTAACATAATATTGTAAATCAACTATACTTCAATTTTTAAAAAGCCACATGGTTAATACACAGAGGAATGAGCTGCCACGTGACAGGACTCATTGCTAGTCTGGGGCAGAATGATAATTACAAAACAGAATACAGAGGTTTCTGGTACCGAACGATAGACTCATAGTTTCAAGCTCGGGAGGAGACCTCAAGATCATCCTACCTATTTATATGGCTGAGGGAATTGGGGCCCAGCAGGGGCAGGTGGCCTGCTCAAGGTCATCAAGCATTCATAACGTCATTCTCCTCTGCCCAGTCCTTTCTATACCATCCTGCCCATCCACTACTTTTTCAGTATTAAGACCCTGGACCTGCACACACGAGCCCTCTCACCTCCACATTCATGCAACACAAGGGGGAGGTTTTCTTCACTCTTTTATTCAGTTTCCTAGACCTGCGCTACGACTATGAAACTGATCCATTTTGGTTTGGGCCAATGTCAGAGCAAAAGAAAATAGTTTGTTGGAATAGATGCTTCATCAAACCATGCTGGGGAAGCTATGTTTTAGAGAAAGGAGCTCTCTATTGAAAATAAACAAGCCTCATGATCAGAAAGCCTCAGCGTTCCCTTCTGCCTAAATTCACCCTCAGGAACGCACATATTTTTCATAATCTGGCCTCGGGGCTGTAACTTTTGCTTTGGTCTGTTACAGTAACCAGAGTCTAGTGTCTAGAAACTTCTTTTTCTACCAAGGTGTGAGAGTATAACAACATTTTGCAATGTGTAATTCTAGTTCTCAACCGAGTTTCACATTTACCGCAGGAACTGCCTTCCCCCAGCTCAGCCCTCATGGTCGGTGAACAGTTCACTCCGTACTTCTCAACCCTGGCTGCACAGTAGAATCACCTGGGGACGCTTTCAAACTACCCCCCGTCAGAGTCCCACCTCTCCAGATATTCTGATTTAATTGATCTGGGGTGGGGCCCAGGAAATGGGATTTTTTTTTAATGCTCCCCAGGTGATCCTAATGTACAGCCAGGAACAAGAATCACTGAGCTAGAGGGAGAGGCATGTGACTGACAAAATGAACCAACAGTGACGGAAAAAGGTGACAACCCAGACTCACCCGAGAAGAATGATCCACCTGCCTGAGACACAGAAACCACTGACCAGCTGGTCTTCGCATTTCAAACAGGATCCCCCTGGTCCTGCCACTCAGCACCAAACCTGATGACATCACCTTCCCCTTAACATCCTTCAGTGATTCTCCATAGCCTGAGAATAAAAAGCCTGCAGTGCGGCTGTTCCGGTTACTGTTGCTCCATAACAAGCCACCCCCAAAGTTCAACCATTGTATTGAGACTAGCTTCATGGATTCCATGAGTCAGAATGCAGATGGTCCACCACGGGGATAGCTTGCCTGGGCTCCACAGTGTCTGGGGTCTCCGCTGGGAAGATGCAAGAGCTGGGAGTGGCCTGACAGCTGGGGGCTGGAATCGTCTGGAAGTGTTTTTCACTCACATGTCTGGAGGCCAGTGCTGGCTGTCAGCTGGGGTCTCAGCGGGGGCTGCTGACCTGAGCAACTACCTGTGACCTCTCCATGTAGCCTGGTGGCCTGAGCACCAATATGGTGGCCTCAGGCTTGTTGGACTTTGTGGCTGGTGGCTGAGCACTCTGAAAGCAAGTGGCCCAGTGGATAAGGCAAAAGTGGCACTGCCTTCTCTGACCCAGCCTCGGAAGTCACAGAGCATCCATCCACTGTACACGCAGATACAAGGGGAGGGGACGTAATCCACCTCTAGATGGAAGAGGGTGGAAGGTCACATGGTAGAGGAACAAGTGAGATGGGAGCTATTATAGAAGCATCTTTGGAAAATACGACCTGCTGCAATGGCACACAAGGCCCCAGCGATTATTCCTCTGGCATCACGTTATCTTCCTCTCAGGCAGGCAGCCTTCACTCCAGTCAGGCTGAAGTATTTGCAGTTTCCAGAGGACACAGAGCTCTTCCAGGACACCTTTCCCCAGGCTGTTCCCTTTCCCTACAATGGCTGTCTCCCCTGCTCAAATCCCTCACCCCATTCTCATCACCCAGTAGAAGCATCACCTTCTCAGGGAAGGTGTTCATGGTGTGCTGGGTGCCCTTCTCCAGGAGGCTGTGCCTCTCTGTTTACCTCGGGAACGGCTTCATCTCACTGCATACAGTTTGGTCCATCACGTCTCCCACTCCCTCACTGATCTGTCAGCTTCTCCAGGGCAGAGTCTCTTTTCCTTTCCAATCCCCAACACTTAGCAGTGTTGAGCACATTGTAGGTGTTCAAAATACAGTAGCTTTTATTATGCAGTTCTTATTATTGTGGGGAACACACAGTTTATAAAACTAAGATTGGGAAATGAGACTTGCTTCCTGGGCTTGCAATATGTCTCCAATATTTAAGGAGGTAGGAAATCCAGTGGGGACCGGGACTCACTGAAGATTATCCTGTTTTGCACCAGGGCACCGACTTATTCCTTAGCCCTAGGCAGCCATGTACGTCTCTCTTGGCTTCTCCTTCCCATTACAGAAATGCCTCCCTTGAGTGTTAGTGAATAAATTTGTTAATGTTGGAGAAGTGCTTAGAAGATGGAAGGAGCTGTATGTGAGCTAAATATTATTAATAATAATGGTAGTAAGATTGATTATTCATTTCCATGGCCCTTCTCCTATTCAGTCTGTGCAAAATTGGAAATTGGTTGTGTTAAATTGCCTTACCTGCTCCATTTGGTCCTGTCAGGAAAATCAATGAGACACACGTGAATATTCTCCTGTGTACACAGCCATTTTCAAAGTTAGGCCATCATCAATATTTATGGTAAGCAGTTATGGAGAAAATGGATGAATATTTAACACATGAGAGCATTTAGGCATTATTAAATGTACTTGGCCAAGCAAATTTTGAAGCTATATTTTGCCTTTAACTCACAACGGAAAATCCATATTTTTAATTAGATACATGGACTTGCTTGAGCGGCTGTCGGAGGAAAGGACTCTGGAATCTAAAGGCAGGGAATGGCTTTTGAATGGCAAAATCTACTCTATGCCCTTATGCCTACCCAGAAGTTCCAGGCAATTGGAAGGCATCGCTTCTGGAGATTTCCTGGTTTTACTAATGGTAAGCAGCCTCATGTCAAAAATGGGAAATTTCCAACCTAGAGTTACATGTGCTTCAGTGGGTTCAGGATGCTTCTACATTAGGGAGGCATGGAAGGAGCACTGAAGTGGGGAGTGAAAACAAACAGGCTCTAGTCCAGAGTCTCAGCTACTAACCAGCTGTGTAGCCTTGGGACATGAGTTCATCTCTGGGGGGCCTCAGTGTTTCTCGTCTGTAAAATAAATTAGAAGATCTTTAAAGTCTTGCCCAGAGCTCACTTTCAATAATTTTACAGATGTTGTATGGAACTTGATGTATGAAATGTCCATATTTGTTTGTCCCCACTCCCAGCCTGCTCAGTGAAGAGCCCTAGACATTAGGCTCTTTTCGACCTTTTGATTGTAGCTCTCAGGTCTGACCCAGCTGGGCCCGGAGATGGGCTCATGCAATTACAGAGGTTGAGAAGTCCTAAGACTCACAGACATCAAGCTACAGACCCAGGAGAGCTGATGGTATAAGTTCTAGTTCGAGGGCAGAAGAAACCCAGTGTCCCAGCTCAGCAATCAGGCAGGCAGCATTCCCTCTTACTCAGCCTTTGTGTTCTAGTAAAGTCTTCAGTTGATTGAGTGAGGCCCACCCCCACTAGGGAGGGCAATCTGCTTTACTCAGTCTACCAATTCAAATGTTAATTTCATCCAGAAACACCCTCACGGACACACCCAGAATGTTTAACCAAATGTCTGGGCACCGCATGACCCAGCCAAGGTGATACATAAAATTAACCATCATGCCCTCGTGAGCACACTGGGTTCCCCCATGTAGATCTGCATGCTTTTTGTCATGCTTAATGGGAACTTGATCAAGGTGAGCTGCCTGGCAACCA
The DNA here is from genome assembly GCF_003031525.2 of Neophocaena asiaeorientalis asiaeorientalis. Lineage (NCBI taxonomy): Eukaryota > Metazoa > Chordata > Mammalia > Artiodactyla > Phocoenidae > Neophocaena > Neophocaena asiaeorientalis. Next base: position 2,703,869 of record NW_020174149.1, on the reverse strand, counting down.
GACCACAGTCTCCTAGGGCAGTCACTCTCTTCTAAATGACAATTGCACAATATTTTTCTCTCTCCTCAAACCTCCAGCCTTTCCTCCCTACTCCTCTCTGTCAGTTAATGACATTGCTTCCTATTTCCCTGAGAAGATGGAAGAGCTATGAGGAGAACTTGCAAAAGTTCCCCTCACAACATCTACCCACCTACCAGCTCCTACACTCCACATACCTGCCTTCCTTCCTGTTCCTGTAAAGGAAGCCTCCATGCTCCTATCCATGGACAACACTCCCCTTTGCACTGGTTCCCTGACCCTCTCATCTACTGAAATACATGACTCCAGCCATTCTTCCTCCTTTTACTTGCATCATGAATTTTCCCCTCTCTTCTGGATTATTTCCACCAGCATATAAACGTAGGGTTGTTTCTCCCGTCTTAAACGAAAGTGTGCGTACACACACACACACACACACACACACACACATACACATACATATTCTCTGTCAACCCACTTTCATTTCCAGCTAATGCTCATTTTCTTTGTTTCCTTTATAAGAAAGAGTTGTCTATAATTCCTTGCCTCTGGATCTATCTAATCTATCCAATTAGATACATAGTAGGTTTTCCACTAAAATCGCTGTCATCCATATTACTAATACCAGTGGTCGATTCTCTGTTACCCTCTCACCCACCAGCAGTATTTGACACAGCCTGTCTCTGCACCATCCTTCAAACCCTTTCTTCCTTCAGCTTCTGGGACACTGCAGAGTTCTCATTTCCTACCTACTGCACAGGTGGCTCCTTTTTAGTCTCCTCTGCTGGTTCTTCCTTATTCCTCTAACCTTGATTGGACTCCTCCTTGGACCTCGTTTTCTCTCTGTTTACACTTGCTCTCTGGATCTCTAGATCTCACTCATATCATGGCTTAAATACCATGAGTATTCTAATAATCTGCAAAATGAATCTCTAGTCCAGATGTCTCTGTTGAGCATCTGACTTTAATTTTGAGCTGCCTCCTTGACCTACCTTAGGTGTTCAATAGGCATCTTGTATTTAATGGGGCTCAAACTAAATCCCTGATCCTCGCTTCCCTCCAAACCCCTCTTTATTAGCTCCCTGGGCTGCTGTAACAAAGTATCACACAACGGGTGGCCTAAATGACAGACATTTACTGTCTCACGGTTCTGGAGGCTAGAAGTCTGAAATCAAGGTGTCAGCAGAGTTGGCTCCTTCTAAGGGCTGTGAGAGAGCATTGTCCCATCTCTCCTAGCTTCTGGTGGTTGCTGGCAATATGGGGTTTTCCCTGGCTTGTAGATCTCTGCTTTCATCTTCACACAATGTTCTCCCTGGACATGTCTCTGTCCAAATTTTCCCTTTTTAAAAGGACACTAGTCATATTGGATTAGGGGCCCACCCTACTCCAGTATGACCTCATCTTTAATTTCAATTGCAACACCCTATTTCCAATAAGGTCACATTCTGAGGGACTGGGAGTTAGGACTTCAGCATATGAATTTCCAGGGTGTGGGGGACACAATTCTATCCGTAACACTCTCCAGCCACAGTCTGTCCTGTCTATGTTGATGGCAACTTTATCCTTCCATTTGCTTAGGCCAAAAACATTGTAGCCATCCTTGGATCCTCTCTTTAATCATCACACCTAATAAATCAACCAGTCCTATTGGTTCTGCCTTTAAAATATATCCAGAATCTGACCACTTCTCACCAACGTCATCGCTGCCAGCTGACGCGGGCAGCCTCATCTTCCTCTCTCATCGCTACAGGAGTTTTCTCATTGGTTTCCTTCCTTCCACACTTGCCATCCACAGTCTGGTTAGTAACTCTCACTAACGTAGCAGCAAGAATGATCCATTTCAAACATTATTCAGATTATGGTATTCCACTGCTCAAAACCCCACAAGTGGGGTCCCATACACTTAAAGTAAGAGCCTAAGTCCTCAAAGGCCCTACAAGGCCCTGCACTGAGCCCCATGGCCTCTCTCACCTTCAATCTCTGCCCCCCAACATTGACCACCTTGCTGCTCCCTGACGTACCAGGAATTCTCATGCCTGGAATTTTTTCCCCAGGGCTCACTCCTTCACCTCCTACACATGTTTGCCACAATATCCTCTTTCAGGGAGTCTTTCCCAAAACACCCTAATTAAAATCTCAGCCCTCTCTCTTTTGTGGAGCTTATGGCAAAAGTGAGGCAGGGAACATTTATCTGTAGCCAAGATATCCTGTTTTCTGGTGTAATTAACCTCCTGTATGCAAATTATTTTAAATAACTTGTTCTTAAGCTTACCTGGTTTGTCCACAAACAAGTGGATGCAAGCAGGTGCTCAGATTAGGTAGTTTTAACGTCATAATTTTTCTTCCTTCTGGAGTGAGTCAGCTCAAAATTGCCAGAACGTATGGCCATGAATTGGCAATAGCCAATGTTGCATGAGATCATGAATCTTACTCAAGGACATCACAGGTGCTCTGCAAGCTCATGCAACATTCATGGAATCCAGGCCATTTTCAACTGGGAGAGCCTTTAATCAGGGGACCTAAGACTTGGTCTTAAAGAAAATTAAGTTAATGTTTTCAACACTGATCTCATAAACACACACATCTTTTTTGTGTTTAACTGAGAGATTTGGAATGCTTCCTGCAGCATGCATCTCATACAGCCTTTGGCATTGTTAGGTTTCCCGAAATTCTAAGCGTTCTGCCAACCAAAAAGAAAAAGAGGGAGTTGGTTGTTTCAACCCCTGCAGAATTTCTTACTGCAGGTCCCTTTCCCTTCCCCGCCATGGGAGTCGGCACAATCCCTCCCAGCTGCAACTGCTGTTCTCCAATGGCTCTCTGTGCTTTCCAGGGACCACTTTGGCTGTGATGGGGTTTCTCCTGTTTTCGAGCCTATCGGACACCTGATGCTTCCTTCTTTCCTTCCTCCTCCTGCAACCCACTGCAGCCCCTGATACCCTGCAGGCTTTGTAAGTGATGGAGGCTTGTCTTGACCTACTTGTGTTTGGGGGTTTCTGGGAGAACCTTTTCCCTGGCTTCATTGTAGATGGTGTCCCTTAGGTAACCATCTTCTATCCCAAAGTTCCCTCTTTCATATCTTTTTTTTAAAACCATGTTTAAAATTGAAGTATAGTTAATTTACAGTGTTGTGTTAGTTTCACATGTACAGCAAAGTGATTCAGTTATTTATATATCTTTATATATAGAGATATATTCTTCTTCAGATTCTTTTCCATTATAGGTTATATACAATATTGAATATAGTTCCCTGTGCTACACAGTAGGTCCTTGTTTTCCTCTTTCATATCTTGTGGAAGGGTTCATTACCCAAAGTGTAATTCAAACTCAGAGAGGGTGAGGACCTTACTTGCCCAGGGTCTCATAGGTTGTAAGCAACAGATCTGAGATTTGAATTTTTTCCCCTTCCATTATTCAAATCTGCATCTCTCATTTAATAACAATAACAATAATATTGTTACTATTAACCTTGGCATTGGATATATCATTTACTCCTTCTGGGAAAATTATCCTTCTTCCTATGTATCCCCTTAATCTTTACCTCTATTTGATACCTTTTGTTCTCGATCTCCATTTGCTTTTTGGAGAAACATATTTATTTTGCTGATTTCCGGAGTCACTTCTGTAAAACGTTTCTAACTGTTCTCCCACTCCCCAAACTTCTTTCCTTTTAACCCTGTATCCCAGATCTTACATTGCCTTTGGCACACAGGCATATGACCTGTCTTAGATTCAAATCTTAAAACAAAACAAAGCAAAAAAACAAAAAGTGAACTGGCGTTGACCAACACCCCCTCCCTGGGCTCCGTCACTATATTTCCACTTGCCTGCTTGACTTCACACCATCTGCTCCATTAAGAAGGGGTTCTCAGTAGAGTTGTCATAAGCATTACAAAGCGTTAGCAACAGCTGGCTAAGCATGTTTATGCTACAGTAGAAACATGAGGGTTGGATACAATAGCACAATATGGGCTTTTTGTTGGCAAAGAAGAGTAATAGGCAACAGATGTGGTACATGATGTTTCGGTGCTAGAGACTAGAGTGACCTGGGTATATCTCAAGGGCGGTGTAAACCCAGCTCCAGTTATGGGGAAATAAAAATCAGAGACTGAACAACAGCAACTCTGGGAAGTCTGGCAGGATGATTAACCCTGGGGAGTGGGTAAAATGATGAGATGTGAGACACTCAGAAAGGCACTGAACTTCTCTGTCTCTGCTTCCTTATCTACAATACTGATGATAATAGCAGATACCTCACAGGTTTGTAATAAGGATTAAGTGAGATGATGAATGTAAAGTTCAGTGTTCAGGAATTATCACTACCAACTTCCTCCTCTTCATGTGTATGTTATATGAGATTGAATATGTTCATTGAAATAGGTGATAATTTGGGAGAAAGTTCTGAAGCAATGAAGTAGAAAAATGGGTTTTAGCCATTGATCCATTCACCTAAGAAATATTTATCAAGAGCTTCCCACAGGCTAGGCACAGCAGTGAAGATACAGCAGTAGATAAGACAGAAAAGGTCCCTGACCTCATGGATACTTTGTTCTAATTCAGGGAGACAGAAAATAAGCCAAGAATAAAACAAATGAAATATAGGAGCAAAAATATCAGAATGTGATATGCATTCTGCAAATACTTAAAACAGGTAGCTCTGACAATGACTGGGTGGATACTTTAATTTGGGTGAATTTGAATGATGAGCAAGAGACCACCACGTGAAGACCAGAGGGTAGCGCACCCAGGACAGAAGAGACGGCAGGGCGAAGGCTCTAAGGTAAGGAGGCGCTCCTGTATCTGAAGATGGAGAGGAGGCCAGTATTGAGGCTACAGGTGGGGAGAGAGGGGAGTGATACTTGATGAAGTCAGAGGAGGGGCAGGGGCCAGGTTCTATAGGGCTTTATAAACCAGGGCGAGGAGTTTGGATTTTATCTTAAATGAGATGGGGCAACCAGAGTAGTTGGTGCTGGATTAGTCTTCCCGTAGTCAACAGCTATATAACTGGAAAAATATGTGAAACAATGACTTTCAGACACTGAATAAAAAGCAGAGCAAAACTCTGATTCCTGAGGGAAGAGAAAACATGAAGTGAGTCTCCTGATCACCTGGTCTGTGTGGATGACCTTTCTGGAACACAGTGTAGGGAATGAGAGCGTGAGCGGAGCATGGAAGTTGCACTGAGCTGAGTAGGCAGAGATCAGAGTTTGGGGATGCTAAGACAGCTGGAGCTTTACAAGGCAGAATACCAGAAAGGAAGGAGCTAAGCAAAGGAGGAATTCCAGGAGCGTGAGTAGGAGTCCTCTTAAGTCTTTGACCAAATGTTAAGACACACAGCAAAGGGGACGGCTCTATAAGGTGTGACTGAGAATAGCTCTTGGGGACCCGTGAGTTGAAAAGAGATTTCAAAGGGTAAACAGTGCCCTGAAGGAGAGATTAGACTCTGTATAAGGAAAAAAACAACAGAAGCTAGTTAAACTGGAGCGTAGAGAGAAAAAAAAGGAAGAGAGCCTTAGTGCCTCGTGGGATATTATGATGCCATCTTACATGTGTGTAATTGGAGTAGCAGGAAGAGAAGAGAAGAGAGATATTTGAGGAAATCATGTTCCCGAAGTTTCCAAATTTGATGAAAAATAATAACCCACAGATCCAAGCAGCTCAAAAAACTACAAGCAGGAAGAAAATCGTACCCAAGCACATGACAGTCAAATTGCCAAAAAATGAAAATAGAGGAAATTTAAAAGCAGCTGAGAGAGAGAGAGAGAGAGAGCCCACTGCAATTTAACAGATATTTATTGAACATTTTGTGTGCGTTGGGCCATTGTGTGTACTAAGCTATGGTGATAGAATGGTGAAAACCAGAACATTTCCCTGTGCTTATGAAGTCTGCTGTTAAAGGAAATAGACATTAAGCAGACAATCAAGCAAATAAGCGATGACAATCGTGCTAATGGAGAAGTACTTGACAACATACCTTCCTTAGGGTTAAGTGACCCTGAGGAAGTGACCTTTAATAAGAAGGCTGAAGGTTGGAGAGGAGAAGCTGTGAGGATGGGGGGAAAGCCCAGTTCAGCAGAGAAAATGCAAAGACTCACAGAAGGAAAGAGCAGGATATTTTAAGGGTTGCAAATAAGCCAATGAGGCTGGAGTGGGGAAAGAGAGACAGACACACAGAGAGACAGACAGAAACAGAGAGACAGAGGGAGAGATTAAAAGAGGGTGCGGAACTGGGTAGGAGCCAGATTATGAAGGAATTGTATTTCCTATGGGCAGTGAAAGAGTGGGAATCTGATATAAAGCTTTAAGCTCTTTAATACAGTGTATTAAATATACTTTATTAGGGACTTCCCTGGTGGCGCAGTGGTTAAGAATCCACCTGCCAATGCAGGGGACAGGTTTGAGCCCTGGTCCGGGAAGATCCCACATGCCTGGAGCAACTAAGCCCGTGCACCACAACTACTGAGCCTGAGCTCTAGAGCCTGTGAGCCACAACTACTGAGCCTGTGTGCCACAACTACTGAAGCCCGCAGGCCTAGAGCCTGTGCTCCGCAACAAGAGAAGCCCCCGCTCACTGTGACTAGAGGAAGTCTGCGTGCAGCAACAAAGACCCAACACAGCCATAAATAAATAAAATAAATAAATAAATACACTTTATTAATACACTGTATTAAATACACTTGACTACAGTGTATTTAATACAATGTAAAAAAAAAATCTCAAAGAACTGATTCCTGGGAGCTTAATTGATTGTTGCAGGCCAAATTAATTCATCCCAAACTTAAAGATTCATGGAGCATCCCCATAGAGTACCGAGGCAAAAGTCCAGCTGGGGACTCTGGTCGAAGCTTCAAGCTAGGAATGATTTGGGGGAGTCTCAGACCCCATATCTCAGGAGCTGAAGGAGCCGCCTGGGAAACAGACTGCTCTGCCCATTAACATAATATCCCCTATCTTTGATCCAATTACTGAATTATAAAGGGGAGTGTTTAAGATGAATGGGAAGTTTTTCACATTAATCACCATCTAATGATGGCAAGGCCTGGGAGATGTCAGGTTTTATTTGATAGATTTATCCTGAAAGTGATATGTACACTGACAGTTGAGGAAATTAATGGTTTGACTTTATGGAGGACTGACAGGATAAACTAACTCTGACAGGCTAAATTAAGGAGAGGCTGTTACAGAAGGTAAAATGCCAACTTCATATTTTGAGTGTAATGCTTTAGCGGTTTTTGGTACTGATTTCTAAACCTCACACATGTGTTTAAATAAATGAATATTCAGGAGAGGACACTGCCTTGAAAAGATGATATTATAGCAGAGCAATGAATAAATAATTTACAAGTGGCATCTTCAACCTTGTGCATTAAAAAAATAATTTATGAATAGAATCAAATAAAGTACCAATTTTAAGCTTATATTTTCAATTTGTAAATGTAAATTCCTTCAGGCAGAAATTTGCCTCATGTATCTTTGTATTCTTAGTGTCTAGCACACAGAGGAGTATACAGCTGGCACTCAGTAAATGTTAGTTGCAAAACTGTGGCATATCAGTAAGTATTAGTGATCGACATTAGGTAATTAGCAAACATTTGTCATTTTCTATTTACAAAATACTAGACTATAGCTACTTTTATGTATAAGGATGAATTTCAGTATTCCATGGAAAAAACATACTTCACTAAACTACTGATGTTTAGGATAATCTGGATAAAATGTTTTAATCAGAATGATACGGTATTTTTCAGAGTCAACTGTATGGAACTAACTTAATTTTTAGTTAAGATATACTGTTTCCATTTTTCCTTCTTTTTAATTTTTCCAATATTATTTGCAATGTGATCAATCCATTTCTAAAGAGAAACTTTTGTAGCAAAGATGTGATTCACTGACTGAGTTTGTGTTGCTATCAAATTTTACTCTTTACAGTTTTTGCCAAGGCAAAACTATAGTTTCCTTCTGAGGCCATTATTTGTACTGAATCCAATCCATCCAGCTTAAACTTTATAGGTCTGAATTTTGACAAAAATATGATTTCTGTCAATTTTTAGTAAAAAAGTTTACCACACGCAGTTGGGACTACTATTTTATTTTGTGCTGATTTTCTTCTTCCAATAATATTTGTTATGAATTGGAGAAAAATCCATCAAAAATTGCAAACAATATTGTAAAATGTAGAGGTGTAGACAGATCAGAGTCGGGGTGAGATGGGAGTGGTTAGAATGAATATGAGATGAGACGGGAGATGGGAGAGAGAGAGAGAGGCAGAGGATAGGGAAATAATAATGCCTTCATCAAATTAAAATGTTTAAGTTTTGAGCTCTTATGCTCAGCACCCTCAAATTTTGTTGAGGATAAAGTTAACCCCATATTTTCACTAAGTAAAAATCATATTAATCTGCTAAGAAATTTCATAAATGCTGAATCATAATCTGTTTGCAAAATTTAATAATGGCTCCTTTCTTGAACAAGGTCCTTCTTCTGAAGCTCATCTTCTAAACATTAATACCCCAAGCACATTTCAGAGGCAAGGACCTGGTCCTGAAATGCAGGAGCCACTTATCTGAGGTTGGAGACAGAGCTCGAGAGTCCACATGTACCACCTTCTATTCTTATCCAGGAAGATACTCATTTCCTGGATATTGTCACGAAGCAGTACCTTTTCCATATATTTTTTACTACAGATTTCTTCTTTGTGAAATGTCTATTCAAATCACTTGTGTAATTTTATAGTGGGTTATCTGTCTTTTTTATTAATTTGTAGGTGTTCTTTATATTTTTGGACATTAGTCTTTTGCTTATCACATGTGTTTTAAATATCATCTCCCAAGCTGTGGCTTGTCTTTCTACTTTCTTTATATGGTATCTTTTGAGGAACAGAACTTCTTAATTTTAATATACTCAAACTTAGCTCTTTTTTTTTGTAGATTCTTCTGTAAAAAACACTTTCCTACTCCAAAGTCACGAAATTATGTTTCTATAATACATTCTAAAAGCTTTATTGTTCTGCCTTTCACATTTAGGATTTTAATCTTCTTAGAATCAATCTTGCATGTATGTTATTTGATTTCTTTTTTGTAATTTTTTTTTTTTTTTTATTTTTTTTTTTTTTGTAATTCACTTTTTACAAGTCCATTTATTGAAAAGACCATCTTTTCTTTGCTGATTTTCACTGATTTGTGATGCCACCTCTGTCATCTATCATTTCTGTATCTAGATCTCACTTTTGTGCTCTTCATTCCTCTCGCATCTCAGAACTATCTTCTGTCCCCATCTTTCTCCCTGAAGTAAATTCTTGAAAATTTCCGCTGATGGCAAAGAATATCAATTTCTGCTTGTCTAAAAATGTCTTTATTTTATGTTCATTTTTGGAAGATCTTTTCGCTAGGTATGGAGTCCTAACTAAGATGGCAATTGTCTTATCTCAGATAGTAAATAATTAATAATAAATCACTGTATTCCAATGTATTTTGGCTTCCACTGTTGCTATTGAGAAGGAAGCTGTCAATCTCATTGTTGCTTCTTTGACGGCGACCTGTTGTTCTCCTCTCTGGTTGCTTCTAAGATTTTCTCTTTGTCTCTGACGTTCTGTGGTTTCACTGTAAGTCTAGGTGTACTTTTGTTGTTATCTTGCTTGAGATTATGGGGATTCTTCAACACACAGTACATTTGATGAGAAAGAAGTAAAATGTTTTCATCCCCTCTTATCTCCTCTTTTTAGAATGGGAAGGACTTGAGCACACGTGTATATATGCAGGAGAAGGGATCAGAGACGGAGAAAGTGAAGACACAGAAGAGAGGTTAATCACTGATGGACTGAGGTCCCTAAGGGAGAGCAAAGGGTGGGCCCATTTCACGGTAGGCTGCCTCAGTTGTAGGAGGCAGGATGGGTGTGGATGTTGCTGAGGAGTGAGCAGAAAGTTAATGGGGTTTTACTTGATGGATTCTACTTTGTCTGTGAAGGAGATGGATCCTTTAGCATCTACTGTGTTAGGTGCCAGGAACACAGTGGTGAACAAAACACACAAACTCCTTGCCTTTATGGAGCTTGCATCCCAAGGGGAGAAACAGACACTATGTAAATAACAAATAAAAAAACAAAATAATCACCAGTTGTGAAAGTGCTATGAAGGAAACATACAGTATGCTGTAATAAGAATCAGGTGGTTAAGTTTGGCATTTGGGCATTTTTGCGTGGTGACTTTTAAGCTGAGATCTAGAAGACAGGAAGCCAGATGTCCTGGAAGAAACTTCCAGGAATAGAGAAAGGCAGGTACAAAGTCTGAGGTGGGAAAGAGCCTTGCATGTCCTAGGAATTTTCAGAAGGTTAAAATGGTTAAAGTAGAGCAAGGTAGAAGAAAGAATGGGGAAGGCAAGGCTAAAGAGGTACCCAGGGATAAAGCAATCTGGGACTTTGTATTTTTGTCCCTGTTAAATGAGTAATCATTAAAGGTTTTTTTAAGCCAAAAAGTGACTTGATATGACTGTCCTTCCCAAACTGGATCATCTCTTTACTGCTCCCATTCCACTCTGGCCCAAGGAAGTCTAATTATTAATCTAGTACATAGGCTTCTCTATACATACATCATATATTCAATATATGTGTATATATTAATGTATATATGTATATATATTTATGTACAAATTATGTACACATATATTTATGTATGTGATACATATTCATATGTATTATAAACACATACATTTACACATACCTGTATAAGGTATTCCTTATTGTTTTCAAAGCCTGGTATCATGAAATTCAACTGATATTTTACGTATAACTTTTGCTGCATCTTGGTCTTCTTATTCAATAAATACCTCATGAAAACTTCCCTATGTCAATTAATATAGCTATCATTCTTTCTTTTTTTTTTTTTTTTTTTTTTTGTGGTACGTGGGCCTCTCACTGTTGTGGCCTCTCCTGTTGTGGAGCACAGGCTCCGGACGCGCAGGCTCAGCGGCCATGGCTCATGGGCCCAGCCGCTCTGTGGCATGTGGGATCTTCCCGGACCGGGGCACGAACCCGTGTCCCCTGCATCGGCAGGCGGACTCTCAACCACTGCGCCACCAGGGAAGCCCTCATTCTTTCTTTTTAACAGCTCCAATATATGAAGCATTTCCCTGTCATATGATGACTTTGTTTCCTGTTTTGGGCTATTTCAAACAATGTTGAAATAAGCAATCTTATACATATATCCTTATATATTCATTCTGATATTTCTACAGGATATGTTCTCAGGAGTAGAAGTGGTTGAGCAAATATATATATACTTTTTACTTGAAGATGTTTTTTGAAAGTTCCTATTAGTTAACATTTCTACCAATAATATATGAGAGTACCCTTTTCCTGAGAAAAGGTACCCGCTTTTGTTGCTCTTTTCTTCCTGTCTGATGAATATATGTAGATATATACACACACACATACATATGTGTGTGCATATATAAACTCTGGTACTTTATAGTGAGTTGAGCATCTTTTATCCATCAGCTTACTATTTAGACTTGCTCTTTGAACTGTTTGTTCCTTTGCTCATTTTACTAATATGTTATTTGTCCTCTTCTTGACATTTTGAAAGATCTCTTTATTATAGTAAGGATATTAACTGTCTGATCTCTACATTGTAAATATTTTTTCAATTTTTTTTTGGTTTTTAATGACTTTATGTTATATTTCACCAAAGCAAAATATTATTTTTTATATAGTCAAAAATATTTGTTGTTTTTAGCTTCTAGACTTAGTATTGGCTAAGAAGTTCTCTCTTAACCTCTCAATTGTACATGAAGTATTATTTTTTCTAAGACTATTATTGTTTTTTCTTAAAGCATTTAAATCTTTAAGCCACCTGTAATTTATTTTTGTATTGTTAATAAGTTTCTTCTAGATCAATAATCAATTGGCCAATTCAATCCCCTTAGTGGATGCATCATCTTTGTCATATGTTAATTTTTCAAACATGCTGACATCTATTTCTGGAATCTTTATTGTGTTCTACTGATTTTTTTTTTCTTATCATTATGTTACACTGATCCATTTATATATTAATTTGATCACAGTGGCTTTACATTCTAATGTATCTTTTTCTATCCCTTCTTGACCTTTTGGCTAAGATCAAGTTTCCAATATATCTTGTTCCATTTTAAAGTATGCTCTAACATCTAGTGAGGCAAGCTCCCCACAGGACTCTTGTTATTCATACTTTTCATAACTACACTATACTTGGGGATTTATCCTTTTATTCAAACACTGAAATTTTTTCTTCAATTCCCAGCCCACCTCCCTCTGAAAAAAAACTATTGGTACTCTAATTGGAATATTAAATTTATAAATTAATTTAAAAAATTAATTTTAGAAATATTTTCTTATCTAAGAACTTGATATTTTTTTTTTTTTACTCAGGTCTTATTTTGTATTCTTCAACAAATGTTTACAGTTTTAATCATGTAATTCCTGGGTCTTCTTTGTTGAATTCATTATTAAATATTTATAATTTGTGTTATCTTTGTGAAATGATTCCCTCATTTCCATTTCTAGGCATTTATTGCTATAATTGGGGCAATTTTAGAATATTTATCTTACTTCAGGCACCTGAACAAATGATATCATTAGCTCTACTAAAAGTTTCTTAGGAATGTGTTTGAACCAAGCTGTGTTATCCCCGGGAGGCGAGAGAATGATGAGTAAGAAGTTTGTACAAGCCTGATTATACTGGGTGCTATGCTCTAGCAATTCTTTTGGGAAGGATAAACCCTGAGAAGCATCCCAATCGAGGTCTGATGGTTTCCACCCTAAGTACATGTCCAGCCACAGGCTGCTCAGCTCCAGGCTTGTGTATAAAAGACTGAGCCTGGACGATGACACTTCCAAAAACGCTCAAGTAAGTGTCCTCACTCCCTCGGATGCTATCATCTGCAGCTGCATACCTGTTGGAGAGGGTTGTGAGGGGCAGGTAGCTTCCAGCATCTTCAGAGGATGTTGCTGCTTCTTGGTATCCTAGCTGTGCCGACTTTCTTCTGTTTCCTTCAGAACCATGACTGAATTACCCAAGAGTTGCTGGTCTCTGTTAATGTGTGCCTGCTCTAATTTGTCAATTGATTTCGTATGAGATCACATAAGGTTATCTTAAATACTGACTTTTTCATTATTTGTGTGCCTCTTATCTCATCTAGGACGTTCAAACTTAAATTCCTCGAGGTCTGACTTTAATATTGCCGCTCCTGCTTTCTTTCTCTTTGCATCGACCTAGTATCTCTATACCTGATGCTTTACTTTCAACCGTTCCTTATGAACTGGCTAAATATTTGTTACTGGTGATTTTATCCAACTTATAACCAAATCTGGTAATGTGGTCTCCTAAATTAATTTTTAATCTATTCACTCCTCCCCACCTCCACCTTTGCCCCGCCCCCCATCCCCCAATGCCCAAGCTATCACTATCACTCACCTGGATGCCTGCAGTATTGTAGCCTCTTAACCGGTCTGCCCTGTTTGCCCAGCCCCTCCATAAAATATCTTCTCCTCACTGCAGGCAAAATGACCCTTCAATATGCAAATCTGATCCCGTCTTGCCTCCTACCTCCTCTTCCCCACTTTTCACATGTTCAAGGACTTCCCCCTGGCTTTAGGATAAATACCAAACTCCTTGACACGGCTCTGCATCTGCCAAACCCTAATGCCTAGAGCTTCTCGGTTACCCACCAGGCAGTGTAGACAGGGGATCAAGCCTGGTCCTGGGTGGGGAATGTGAGCAGAGACCCCTCGTAAAGTTCTGACCACAACGATCTATAAACCCAAGGCAAGAGTGACCTAGAAAAATTGCACTGCACAAAGGCAGAGAGAGAAATATTTCTGTCTTAGCCATGGCTCTGGGTGAAGGAGGAAGAAAGAGGTCCTTTGAGAACTTGTGACCATAGGCTGACCAGCAGGCTGCTTTCAGATCCAAATTCACGCTAGTGGCTTGGCTGAAAAAACTGCAAAGTGAGATCCTGAAATGGATTTGAATCCTCAGGTGTCTGACAGAAACAAACAGAAATCCTTTCAGGAGAAATGCACTTGCAACTCCTCTAAGAATCTCCCCAAATTTAGTTCCAGTGAAGATAATGTCACAGTAAAAATACAAAGAAATGAGACTCCAGGAGCCAAATCAGCAGAAACAATAAAAAAAATCAAATCAGACCTCAAAGAATGAAAACATTAGAATTGCTGGAAAATTAACAGGGATAACTCTCACAGACATTATTTTAAATGAAAAGAGCAAGTTACAGAATGTTTACAGTTTGATACTCTATACAGTTTTCTTAAAAAAGGAAAACTACACAAAAATATGTTTAATATGTTAAAAGACATAAGGAATGTTTAAAGAAGTAAAATTAAAATGAAAAAGTACATACATAGAAGCTCTCTCAAACAATTAAGAAAACACCAGGTCTATTTTACAGATTAGCTTTACCAAAATGTAGAGGAACAGATAATTTCCAATCTTATGCAAACTCTTCCCAACAACAATAAAAAAGTGAGCCTCCTCCACCAGCGTTATTCTGAGAGACTACAATAGCTTTGATATTGAAAACTAGACAAAGACAAAGTGAGAAAGGAAAGTTGCAGGCCAATCTGCCTCCTAATCACAGATGTAATAATACTTAGTAAAATATTAGCCAACCAAAACCTGTGATGCATGAAAAGGCAATCCATCATGACCAGGTAGAGTTTATTCTAGAAATGCAAGGGTAATTTCACATCACAAAACCTATTAATACTCTTCACTATATTAACAGAATCAAGAAAAATAATATGATCATGCCAGGAAATGAACTGGTAACTGGTAAGCACAGTGCCTCACTCATAGCATCTGCTATGTATTTGTTAAATAAAATTGACAGACACAGGAAGAAGCATTCAATTATATTCAAAAACATTCAGGATTTTTAAAAATTTAACACCTAGGACTGAAGGAAATTTCCATAACATATAGGGTATCTGTCATAAATGTGTTTTCCATTTGACATTATTTAGTAAAACAGAAGATGTATTCACCCTAATATCCAGAAAATCCACTTTTAGGTATATACTTAAGTATATATGCCATGATCATGTACAAGAATGGTCAAAGCCGCACTGTTTTTAAAACAAAAATCTGGAGACAATTCAAATGTCCATCCAGAGAACAAATAAATAAATTTTGGTATAGTTATATGACAAAATATTACACAGCAGTAAAAAAAAATATGTGGCATGAATTGATATGGACAGCTATCAGAGACATATCATAAAATGCAAAGAGAAAGTGTTATGAGCTGAAGTGAATTGTGTTCTCCCAAAATTCCTATGAAGTTCTGACCCACAGTACCTTGACATGTGACCATATTTGGACGTAGGAATTTTTAAAAAGTAATTAAAATAGAATGAGGTCATATGGGTGGACCCTAATCCGATAGGACTGCTGTCTTTAAAAGAAGAGATTAGGACACAGGCAACTCGCAGATCGAGAGGTGACCATGTGAGGGCACAGCGAGAAGGTACCATCTGTAAGCCAAGGAGAGAGGCCTTAGGAGAAACACATCTGCTGCTGGTACCTTGATCTTGGACTTCCAGCCTCCAGAACTGTGAGCAAATTAGTTTATGTTAGTTAAGCCACCCAGGCTTAACTAGGGCATTTTTAATGATAACCCTAACAAAGTAATACAGAAAGTTACAGAATACCTAGAGTTCGATACTCTTTTTTTTAAAGTTATTTTATCTGTCTTTTGATTGAAGTATAGTTGACGTGCAATATCATTTTCAGGTGTACGATACAGTGACACAACACTTTTATAGATCATACTCCATTTAAAGTCATCCCAAAATAATGGCTATATCTCCCTGTGCTGTACAATCCATCCCTGTAGCGTATCCATCCTAACCCCTACCCCCATCCTGCCTCTCCCCTGCGCCCTCTCTCCACTGGTAAACACCAGTCTATTCTCTATACCTGTGAGTCTGTTCTTATTTTGTTATATTCACTCATTTGTTTCATTTTTCAGATTCCATATATAAGTGATAACATACAGTATTTGTATTTTTCTGACTTTTAAGTTAGAGTTTGATGTTCTTTATAAAGTTAAAAGAAAGAGGGGGCTTCCCTGGAGGCACAGTGGCTGAGAGTCTGCCTGCCAATGCAGGGGACACGGGTTCGTGCCCCGGTCCGGGAAGAGCCCACATACCGCGGAGCGGCTGGGCCCGTGAGCCATGGCCGCTAAGCCTGCGCGTCCGGAGCCTGTGCTCCGCAACGGGAGAGGCCACAGCAGTGAGAGGCCTGCGTACCGCAAAAAAGAAAGAGAAAATCAAGCTCATGTTATTGAAGCATTCATACAGGTATGACACAACTATACAGAGAGTAAGGGAATGATAGGAGGATTTTGCCAACCACGCCCAGTTCCTCCTTGACACCATGGTAGCCAGGGCGTGCAGGCACAGTCACATGGGGCCGTGAATACGTGGAGTCCTGTGTGTCACACCTTTTCCAGAATCACATCTGCCCAGCCCTCCTTCAATGCTGTCTCCAGACCCTCGACCAGCCCGTGGAGAAAGCCCCTACACTGCTTCTCGTCCTCAGGATCCCGAGTTTGCAGGCTCCGGCACATCCAGAAGTCAGCAAGCCCCACAGCTGGCCCGACTCCCGGAAGGAGGCACGTTGGTGCTGGGGGGGAGCACCAGCTGGCTGTGTGAACGAGCCGTGGTCCCAGGAGCCTCCTCTTTCCAGTGTGATTTTAAGAGTTCACCGTGACTGCTCATCATCACACACCCACCCCGCAAGCATTTTTGGAATGCCTTCTCTCTGCTGGGCAACATGCTCCAAGCAAAGGGGTCCGGCGCCGGGGGGAGCCCAAGCAGGTATGAAAAGAGCAAATTACAGAATGTTTACAGTTTGATACTCTATACAGAGTTTTTTTTTAAAAAGGAAAACTACATAAAAATATGTTTAATATGTTAAAAGACATAAGGAATGTTTAAAGAAGTAAAATTAAAATGAAAAAGTACATATATAGTAGCTCTCAAACAATTAAGAAAACACAGGGGAAACAGAGCTCATCCAGTAACCACACAAGGAATTGGAGCAGGGCAGCTGTGTCCAGTGCTGCAGGGAGGTGGGTCCCATGCCATGAGGACACATAGTGGGGATCTGAGAGGGTCAGGGAGGTCAGGAGAGAGAAACTTCCCTGAAGGCACAGTTCTTGAGCAGAGATTTTCAGGATGAGTTGGAGCCTTAATTAGCAGAAGAGGGTGGGGAAAGAGGCAAGGGCTCCCAGGAAGAATGAATGCCCTGTGCAAATACCCAGGTCAGGAGTGAACATGGAGCGAACGAGAGCCCACGGGAGTTTCACATGTGGAGCGCAGCGTGAGAAACAGCACGGAGCATGCGTGGTGAGGCTGCAGACGGCGTTGGGTCTGAAATGTGCAGGGCCGTGTCATGAAGTTTGGTATTTATCCTGAAGCCAGGGGGAAGTCCTTGAACATGTGAAAAGTGGGGAAGAGGAGGTAGGAGGTAAGACGGGATCAGATCTGCATATTGAAGGGTCATTTTGCTTGCAGTGAGGAGAAGATATTTTATGGAGGGGCTGGACAAAGGGAACAGGGCAGACTGGTTAAGAGGCTACAACACTGCATTTTTTTTTGGAGGTGGAGTGAATGGATTCAAAATTAACTTCGGAGACCAAAATGATAGGGCTTAGTTACAAATTGCATAAAATCATAGCTAACAGTTGGGGAATGCTGTTTTAATGTGTCAGGTACCATTCTAGCGCTTTACATATATTATCTCAATTAGTCCTCACAGCACCAGGAGGTAGGTTTTTATTACAAAACCAGTTTCACAGGTGAGGAAGCAGAGGCACAGAGAGCTTAAGGCATTTGGCTAGGCTGGGAAGGGGTCTCCTTATTTTGAATTGAATTGGATATACAGACAAGGGGAGAGGACAAGGGAAAGAGGTGTTAAGGGTGACTCCTAGGTTCTTGCAGGTACTACTGGGTAGATTACGGGGCCATTCTCTGGGCTTAGGAGCCTTGGAGGAGATCTAGGTTTGGGGCAGGAATTGAATTTTGTGTAGTTTTGAACATGATACACTTAAGATAACTATGAGACATCTAAGAGATGTCAAGGAGCCAGCTGAATAGACAAGTCTGGAGCTCAAAGGGGATTTCCAGGCTTTTAGACATAAATATGTGAGTTATTGGCATAGCTGATGTGTGGGCACTAATGAGATCATGGGGAGTAGGGTCGGGGAAAAGGAGGAGAGAGTTAGGATAGAGCCTTGGGTAGTGCTAATATTTAATGGCCAGGGAAAGAGATGATCCTGAAAAGCAGACAGTCAAGAAGTGGGCCAAACAGTTATAAGAAAACCAGGAGATTGATATATCTTGGAAATCCAAGGGGAAAACATTCAAAAACAAGGAAGTGGCTAATAGTGTTGAATGCAGGCAAGAGGTGAATTAAGGTGAAGATGGTTAAATGGTGAAGTCTGGATGTAGGGAATGGAGGGGAAGGTAGAGGGTAGAGAGGACTGACAACGAGACATTAGGAGATTGTGGGTGTATGTGTGGTCCAGGTGTGGGATGATGGTGGCTTGGATAAGGCGGTAGCTTTATCCACTTTAGTGATGAAGAGGAGAGGCTGGGTTTGAGGGAGATGTATTTTGAGACAGAATAGGTAAGGCCTGCTGATGGATGGGAATCAAGGATGGTTTCTAGGTTTCAAGCTAGTGTATCTGGGTGGATGGTGTTGCCATTTACTATGATGGGGAAAGAGATGAGAAGGAATAGACTTGAAGGTAAAAATCAAGTTCTATTTAGGCCATGCCAAGTTTGAGATGTCCATGGGATAGTCAGTGGATGTATAAGGTGAGGAGTTTGGAGCACAGACAAGAGGTCATGGCAAGAGGTATATATTCTAGAATTTTCACCATCAAGATGGTATCTCAAACACTGGGCTGGAAAAGAACAAACAGCCCTAGAAACAACAAACATGGCTACCTACTGAAAATGAGAGGCAAGGTGGTGAAGTAGGGGCCCAAAGAGTACTGATGGCTTGTCAAAGTGGTGGGAGAATTAACTGATGAGGGATCCATGAGGAATTTCACGGCCTGGAACAAGGCAAAGACTTCCTTTCAGTGGTGCCTGTACGCAGAGCTGTGCCATTTTCTCCACTGGACTCAGCAGTCTGGAGCTAAGCTAGAGACCTCAGTCTTTGGGCTCCAACGTTTTCCCTACCTCTTGCGTCTGTTTTCTTGATTTCCCACACCCCAAGTTGCAGGTTGGATCCTACACAGAATGACCAGGGAGAACCAGGTGAAAGGTGAAATCTACATGACCTGCAGCATTGCCAGAGGCTCAAATCTTCCCACCTTAAGGATGTTGGCACAGGTGTGAGTCAAGCCTGAGCTTACGGTGCCCCTTGGGACAACTAGATTTGAGTAGATTTCTTCAACCCTAGCAACCAATCCTGCATTTCTCCCCCACGGTCACCTTTCCATGTTCCCAGGGCCCTAATTCCTGAACTCATGATTCATGGCAGGCCCACCTAACTCAGGACTTTCATTACCTCTCATATAGTCTGTGTCGAGTCTCATAACTGGGTTTCCTGCTTCTCGTTCCTTCCCTCTCCACTTTGTCTTCTGGTTACCAGCTTCATCTTTTTGAATCATAGCTCTAATCCAGCCTTTCTGCAGCCCAAACACCTCTAATAGCTCCCTATTTATAGAGCAGCGATCTTCAGATTTTACAGTGCCTTAGGGATTCACAGAGATGGGAGTGGGTGTGTGGGCTGGGATGCCTGCTCCCTCCCCTCTTGTTCTACCTGACTGGCTCTGTGTTTATACCTGTTTTACGTATCAGTCCCTGGTGTATCATTATGGGCTTTAAAGAACTGGAATTCACTATTTTCTAGAGAATGGAGCAACCAGAAAGCAAGGCCCTTCAAAATCTAAGTTTCTAAATTCAATTACATTTCAGGCTATCTTATCCACTGATCTCTTTTCTATACTCCCTTGCTCTAGCTAAAAGGAGCTGTTCTTTGTGTTTTATGTTTGTTTGTTTTTTTTGCATTCTGTTTTTTATTACATTGGGAATTAACTCCTTTTACTTTTAACATAAGAATGGACTTTAGAATCAGACAGATATATGCTGAAATCTTTGGATTTATCATGTGAAACTAAACAAGTTACTTAATATCTCTATGCCTCAGTTTTCTGATCTGTAAACGGGAAGGAATATTAGTGCTCCTCTCACAGGACTGTTTAAAGGGTTGACACTGTATATGAAATGATAGCACAGTGCCCAGCTTGTACCAAGCAATAAATTACTGCCGTTAATATTATTATGCAACATATTATGTTCATTAATTTGAATTAAATCCAAGGGTATCAATAAAATAAAAAGCAACCTTAACTTTGATCAACAGTACATCTCAGGGAAAGGCTGCTTTAGATTTGAATCGAAAGATGGGTTATGTCATCTATGTCATCCAGTTGATTTTGCTATTTTTTTCATGGCAAAAAGCACTGAAAACATTGACTAATATAATGAGGTCAAAGAACAAACTTAAAAGAAGCTGTTCTTAATACTTCATTTTGCTCACGTTTCGTCCTTCACTTAAAGTTCTCTCCCATCCCCAAATTCCAAATCCTACTCATCTATTAAGGATCAAATGGTCCCTTCTCCAGGAACTGTTCCTGGAGTTCCTTCAGTTGGAATCTTCTCTCCTTCTTCTAGATACCTGGCTCACTTAAGGTATTTAACTTCTACCTTATATTAGTATTTCTTCATAATGTCTATGACTGCATCCCTCCAACTTGTGGTACCAAGAGATTCACAAGTCCTTCAACCACAAATGTCTGTGAAGCACTACTATGGACCAAACACAATTCTGGGTGCTGATGAAACAAAACAAAGCCCCTGCCTTTGTAAAACTTACATTCTGATAGGGCTAAGAAGTAACAAACTGGTAAATATGTAAGAGGTAGTGATTAGTTCTATGCATAAAAAAAGCAAAGAAGAATGGGAAGAGAGGGAATACTGGAGGTGAGGCAGTACTATAAGGTCATGAGGGAGGACCTCTTGGCAAAGAGCATTTCAGGCAAAAGGATGAGCAAGTGCAAAGGCCCTGAGGTGAAAGAATGTCTGAAGAACAGCAAAGAGGCCAGCTTGCCTGGTGCTGAGCGAGCAGAGTAAGGTTGACAAGAAACGAGGTCAGGGAGAGGAAAGTGTAAGAGAGATGCTAAAGGCCAGTATAAGGATGTGGGCTGTTACTCTTTTGTTTATCCAGTTAATTGCTGTGTACCCACATGTTTAGATTAGCAGAAAGTCTGTTATCTCACCACTGAGGCCTCTCCTCTACTCCAAATTGTTTAACAGCTGAGGACTTAGCCCTGCTTGCTATGTCACTTGGTCAGTCCCTCGCCACTGCTGTTTTGGTTACTCCCACATGGGATCATCATGGGACTCTTTTTTCCAAGGCAGCCTGATGGATGCTTTTGCACTGTTGTGGCCATGCCCCGGCTGGTCCAAATCCCTGCCCAGGCCACAGTGGCACCCTAAGCTTGAGCTGAAATATCACAGGTCTCGAATGTCACGGATACATGCTCAGCCCCCGTTAGTAAAGCTTGACAAGGGAATGGGCTTGGAGTGGTCTCCCGCGATCACCGTGCACAGCCGGGCCCCTGCCTCACCCCCACTAACCCCCAGGCATCGACTCAGCAGAACTTGCCTCCAGCTGAGTGGCATCCTACACCTCTAGGGGTCAGATTCAACACTACTTGCTCCACACGAATGCACAAAGCCACAGACAGTGAGCCTCATCTCAGGGTGATGTCACCTCTGACACAGAGGAGGGGGCTGCCATACTGTTGCGACTCTGCTCACCAAGCATCGCAGGCTTATTTCTTTCAAGTGAGGCAGACAAACTGACAGGAGGGATCTGCCTGATTTACCTGAGCAACCTTCACAGCACCCAGTTCAGTAAACGGCACTCAGAAAGCAACTGGGGAATGAAATTTGATGCATTTTAAATGACCAAATCAATCTTTCATTTGCTGTGAAGTGTTCTCAGATGGGCGACTGGTGAGATAATGAT
The DNA here is from genome assembly GCF_003031525.2 of Neophocaena asiaeorientalis asiaeorientalis. NCBI lineage: Eukaryota > Metazoa > Chordata > Mammalia > Artiodactyla > Phocoenidae > Neophocaena > Neophocaena asiaeorientalis. Next base: position 2,681,751 of record NW_020174149.1, on the reverse strand, counting down.
TTTCCTATTCCCCTCAAAGCAGCTGGTATTTGTGGACTGATGGGCACACAGTGGTGTTTTCGGATTTTACACACAGACTCTGGTAGACTAGATACTTTTGCGTTTCTGTTAGCTGGTCAAGAGACAGCCTTGCAAGTGGGCTGGGGAGCAAGGATGGCAGGGAGGAGACCAATGTGGGCCCCGCCTTGGTATTTTGTGAGGGGGGTGGGTGTGGGAGAGGCCCCGCGGGGCAGTTGCGCCAGCTCCCCGGAAGTGACTCCTTCCAAGAACCTGAACCTCCCAGCCAGAGACCCAGGGGCAGGGCTGAGAGAGGGGCTGGGAAAGCTATCAGCGTGCCTCAGAGTCTTAGTGGTGCCCTTGCATGTCTTGCATTCAACTGGCTGGGAAGTTCAGTCACCTGCTTTCTTTCCTCGTCACTGCAGAGTCAGGGCAAACTGGCCTCCGAAGACCCCAAACGGGCCAGATCACAGGGGAGAGAGAAAACATTCATTTCCACAGCCCTCTGGGGACGGCCCTCATTCCTTTGCAGAGCCCTGAAAACCTGGATTTACCTACTGTGTGATTTTCTCTTTAAGCTGTCCCCTGGTGCTTCATTAATTAGCGAGTCTCTTATTTAAACCCACTGGCTTTTCATCCTGCCTGTGATCCTGCAGTGAAGTCTTAATGCTGAACTCGGTGCCTCTTGGTAGTTTCCATGACAACTGGCTATAACCGCTCAGGTAAAAGTTTGTGCTTTCACTCTAGGCTCTGGGCAAGGGAAGCAGGGTGATGAGAGAGACAAGCTTTTATTCAAACACAGATACCTTCAACAATAACTCCACAAATTACGCGGTGAAGTAAATTGATTTGCACAACTGCTTTTTGAGTTAGGTCTGACACAAACGCCTTCCCCACTCCCCTCCCTGGTTCATGTTTCCATAAATCATCTAAAGAGAGTACTTTCTATTTATCCCTTTATCTTAACTCTCTCCTTTTAGATGTCAGCTTCTGGTAAAGAAATCAGAATTATGATATGCTGATCTCCCTGACATTCTATTAATTTAAAATTAATCACCCTTCTGAATTAGTGAAATCTTTTTACTATAAATCCCCTCCTCCCAACACCCACGAAACACACACACACACAAGCAGCTCAGAATGGCCCAGATTAGGCTATAGTGAAACCCTTGCTCCTTTCTTGGATCACATGAAATCATTTGGTTCCCAGGACAATCGTCAGGTAGAGCTCATACCACGGCCCTGTGCCTGTGACTCTACGCTAACTTCCAAAGCAAGGACTGGCCTGATTCTTATCCTCCCTGACCACTGAAAGGGAGCTTCCCTTTTGCCTTTTTCTGAAGCGCTCCCACCTAACCCGAAGGCCCCATGGCACGGACTTTGTAACCCGGATGCAATGAGTCACGGTGTGTACCGCTCCACTGGCCTCATGGTCCTCACTCAGCAGTCACGTCTGTGACTCACGCCAGTGAAAGTGGGGCTTTCTGGGAAGTGGACAACTGCTAGGAAAAACAGACCAGCGCCGCCCAGTCACTCCAACATCACATTCAGGTTGCTGCCTTCCTTGGTTGAGTCACCGTGGGAGAAGGAGTGGTCTCTGGTATGTAGGGTATAGTTCTAGGGTCAGATTCTTCAGTCCTTAGCTCCAACCTGTCCCTGGAGAGTGGAAAGCCCAGTGTCCGGGGGCAACGCACAGACAGCCGTACTCCCTACCCTCTATCATCCTCATTTTTAATCCACTCTGCTCCTTCAACAGAGTGGAAAAAGTGGATGGCTGTGCATGAGTGACAAGGAGATGGTTTTAGGGGTAGGACAATTGCCATGTCATGGTAATAAATGTAACATCCATCCAGGCAGGAAGACACCATACGTGGTTCATGTCACCTTTGACCACCACTGACACACTGGGACTTAATTGTCAGACCTTAAGGATCAGACTTTTGGAATGCAGTACAAATGGCATCCATTGAGTCTTGTTAGTGCTTGCTGGCTGCTAAGGGATGTGATACGTTGCCTTTGTCTAAGTGTGTCTAGGGCTGGCTTCCTCATCAGGCACAATACACACAGTGCCCAGGGCCCATGATACTTTCAGGGGCCTGTGAAAATGCTTTAACTGCTTTTAAAGTTAGAAGAAAAAAATAAATCGAAATCAGCTTGGATTATACTCATCTTTAAACCAATGTAATCGTGTCATTTAAAATTGTTTTTATGGAAGAAGGGGCCCACGAAGGCAAACGTAGGTAGGGCCCACAAGAGTCATAAGGCAGCCCCTGAGTCTGCCACTTCTAGGGATGAGACCTTTTGAACAACAGATCACACTAATGACACAGCATGCAATAGTGGTTTACAGAGCCAGCGGTCAGGGTTGAGTATAAAACTGTTTTTCTTTCTGAACAGTGTACAGAGTGTGTGTGTCATTTGCCAAAGGTCTATGAAGCTGCATTCTGCCCTTGGTCAAGTAGTTTTCTTCTAAGATCTTTCTGAAAATTTAAGAACTGTCCCTTTTTTCTTGGGACACTCAGGAAATGAAGTTGGTTATTTCTCATTATGAAACAGTTCATGTTCCCAGCTCCTTGGGAAGGCTGGAAGGATGCTTTTGAATGCCAGCTATTTTAGCTGAGAATGTTAATCATGCTGATTCTGCTGTCAGCTGAGGTTATACCATCTGATCTTCCATTTCCCCTGTTATAATCATTTATGCTCTACCCCTTGACATGACACATAAGTCCTTTTTATTATATTACATATTACACACACCAGAACACACTGAAACTCTCCGTTATGCAGTAAAATAGAAAGTGGGTCCATCTTGATCTCCTCTGAAAAGCATCTAGATGCTGAAGTGCCTAAAGGCCCAGCTGAAGGTATTTCTGTCTGCAGGGCAATGAGGAGGAACAAACTCCACAAAGTCCATAATAAGGCTGCAAGAAATTTGAAGGATTCCTTTTTTTTTTTTTTTTTCCAGAAGGAGGGTTCTGGAAGACTGGGCCCATTCAGTGTATGGAAGAAAGGAAAACAATTTTATTGAAAATTTCCATGTGCCAGGTCCCATGCTGGGTTCTCTACCAGATTATCTTCTTTGAGTCTCATAATGTACCTGTTAACTTTATTTGACAAGTGGAGAAACCGTCTTTCGAAGAGTTGAATGACTTGCCCTATGTCACAGAGCTATTAATGTGTAGAAACGGTGTTTAGATCCAGGTGTGTGTGATCCCAGGGCCCACAATCCTCTTGCCACACCACGGGTCAGCAAGTTTTTCTGGGCCTGATATCAACTATTAACATTGCTGGTATAGCAGGAAAGCTGCCAGAGACAATATGTAAACAAACTGGCACGGCTGTGTTTTTGTAAAATTTTATTTACAAAAATAAGAAGCAGCTGGATTTGGCCCATGGGCTGTAGTTTGCCAACCTCTGCTTTACACCATGAGTCAGGTCTCAACCCTGGTTGCCACTGGAATCACTGGGAAGCTTTAAAAACTCTCGATATGCAGGACTCATCCTATAACAATTAAATGAGAATGATTTGTAAAGAAAGCTTCCCAGGTGATTCCTACAAGGAGCCACAATTGAGAACCCCTGCTCTACAGCTTGTTCACCAATAAAGGCAGCTAAGATATGATACAAAAAAAAAAAAAAGATGAAATTTACAGATAATCCTCTTTGTCTATCCAAATCCAGTTCTTCCTTCAGGAGCCAACCCAAATCCTACCCCCTCAACTGTACCCTCCTTGTCTTGATCAGAAAAATTGCGCCCTCTCTCATCTGAATTCCTATAAGTATGTGTTGCAGAATTAGCCACATTGCAACATATTTTGTATCAGTCTCAATGGTTATTCTATCTTCTACTATTACTTAAACTCCCATGTGGGTAAACCTTGTCTTCCCGTACAGCCTGCAAACTGAGTCTATGGCTTTAGTCACATCTAGCACAGGACCAGCTAAAAAGTTGGCACTGGTAGGTGCAAGGAATTTTCTTAAGGGGGACACAGATAAAACTTTGGGGGATTTGAAAATGCATTTGAATATAGTTTGGTGGAATTTAGTAACTTTTCAGATATTCCCCCTTTATCCCAAATCTACTTCTTCAATCTTTCCCACTTTAGTTAATATCAACTCCATCCTCAAAGATCTTGGAATTGAGCTTAACCTTTCTCCTTTCTCTTAAACCAACATCCAAATCAGACAGCATAAACCGGTGGTCCCATCTTTAGCATATGCACAAAATCTGATCTTTATCTACTACCTCCACCGCTGCTATCCTGATCCAAGTCACCATCTCTCACTTGAATTTTCACCAAATCCTCTTAACTGGTCTCCCTGATTCTGCCTTAGCCCCCTTCTCTGCCTAATCTCAACATAGCATCCAGAGTGATGTTATTTGAAAAGTTTAACTGCTTCAAATGCTTCAATGGTTTTTCATTTCGCTCAGAGTAAAAACCAAAGCCCCACAGGGCATGCCATTATTTCTCTGACCTCATGTCCTACTAGTCCCTCCATTGCTCACTCAATCTCAGCTCTTCTGGCCTCCTTGCTAAACCTTGAATAAACCAGGCATGTTCCCATCTCGGGGCCTTTGCACATGGTGTTTCTTGCTGCCTGACCTCTAATCCCCTTGATATCTACATAGTCACCTCTCACTTACTTCCCGTCTTTGTTCAGAGTCACCCAGTGAAGCCTTCATGACCATGCAGACTTTGAATCTCCTTTTCTTCTCTGATACACTCTCTCTCTCTCTCTTGCTTCATAGCTCTCCATAAAGCTTCTCACTTCCAGCTTACTCTATAACTTACTTATTTTTTGCAGTTATCAACTCTCTCCCCTAGCTAGAATGTAAGCTCCAGGAAGGCAGGGTCTCTGCCTCTTTTGTCTACCTGTATCTCTAGTGCTTAGAACAATGCCTAGCACATGTGTCATTGAGTAAAGGACAGACTATCAGCTTGGTGGGCAGCTTCCTGAGAACACGTGCTGGTGTGATGGTAATCTGATGGTTTTGGTCCATCAGGCACCATTCCCCTCTCTTATGGTAACAGGAGCCTTCTATTCTATAAAATACCATGTTATTTGAGTGGAGCAATACCCACCCCTGCCAGCTCCAAAGGTAGGCACATGGTCCTGGCCTTGGGTGCTCCCTGGCTACATTTATTGGAGTTATTGGCTTAGCGTTGAGCATGTCTAACCCAGGCCAGTCCAAATACCATTGTGACTTCTCTGCTGAGAGACAGGGGAAGATCATTTTTCTGCTGAGGTTGCTACATTGGTAGACAAAGGATCTGAGCCTATTTTTCAGCATATGGCAAGAGCCTATTCAAAAGATGGAGAGAGAAATGGACCTTGACACTATTGTTTGAACTTTGGACACACACTTTCCTAAGACTAAATCTTCCCTGGGTGTTTCAGCTGTGTGATGAAATAAATTTCTGTAATTATTTAAGCCTGGGTTTCTGTCACTTGACACTAGAAGAGTCCTGAAAAATAAATCTGGTATGAAAAGACTCAATCTCAGTGCTAAAAACATTTTTTAACTTTTTCAAAGACTGATTACTTTGAAAAAACTGAGGCAATACAATGAAGATCAAATACTTATGTAATTTATGAAAAGGTAATACAGTGTTTTTTATTGTTTGCTAAGACTGATGTCTCTAATTTTTTTAATTAACTAGTGAACATATTTAGCATTATTGATTTTGTATTGTGCTTTAAGTTAATATAAATTAATGTATGATATAGTTTTAATTTTGGAGCCCTAAGTGAGGAAAGATATGAAAGGCCTCCTTATGCTAGGGTGACTGCAAAAATATGGCAGAATGGTCTTCTACTTTAGTACATCACTCATCTTGTATCCCCCTTGCAGAGTGCTGGCCACATGGTTAATAATCAGGAAAGTTTTACTGAGTATATCAAAGAACAACTGAATTATTGAGAATGTAAATTGTTCTTAGCATTTTTTTTTTTTTTTTTTTTTTTTTTTTGTGATT
>NW_020174149.1:2629410-2675727 GCF_003031525.2 Neophocaena asiaeorientalis asiaeorientalis | reverse complement strand
GATACGCGGGCCTCTCACTGCTGTGGCCTCTCCCGTTGCGGAGCACAGGCTCTGGACGCGCAGGCTCAGCGGCCATGGCTCACGGGCCCAGCCGCTCCGTGGCATGTGGGATCTTCCCGGACCGGGGCACGAACCTGTGTCCCCTGCATCGGCAGGCGGACTCTCAACCACTGCGCCACCAGGGAAGCCCCTGTTCTTAGCATTTTTGATGAGTGCTCCTTCCCAGAAAAATGCTCAGCCACGCACTAAAACACACACACACGAAACTTAGTGTAAATGTCTGGGTTTTGTGAAGTGCTCATAAATTTGCATGGTGTCCATAGATCCTAGGTTAAGAACTGCTTTGAATAATCCCAATGTAATATATGGTCCAGCCAGTATTTCCATATAGAATTTTGATATTAAAAAGTGAAACACAAACATGGATTGTTGAGGGAGGTTATTGAATTGGCACTTCAGTGACTAAGTGGCTTTGGAGTTAGAAGTGGATTGCCTTTGCCAATAAATACATGCACAACCTCAGGTAACTTAACCTCTTCAAGCCTCAGTTTCCAAATATGTAAGATAAAAATAGTAATTCAATCCTCTTCATATCTTTGAGTGGTGACCAAATTAAATACTGTGTGTATAGCAATTAGCACAGCTCCTGCTCTATAGTAAGCATCCAATAAATGTTAGCTGCTAATGGCGTTCAAACCATTTACAAAAGGTAATATTTTAAGTAGAGTGAACTCATTTTGTCTACCATAGCTCAGGTGGGAATGTTGCCAACCAACAGAGGGGTAACTATGGGATCTTTCATAGCTTCTTTGGGTTCTATCATTTGTGATGTGAAGTTATATTTTCTATACATTATAAAAAGTTGATTTCCATTGCCTACAGAATAAAATGGCAATCCCTCAATCATCAAGATCTTTATACAAGTAGGAACCCTTCAACCAGCCAAGGGTTAAAAGTTAAAAGTCAAGTTAGTTAAAAGTTGATCCAGGAACAGGTGGAAGATCCAGCCAGAGTTGCCATCTATCTAACTCCTAGGCTCTCCCTTTAGTGACTGTTGCGAGATTCATGTGCTGGCAATAAAACTGGTTACATTACTTGTTCAAACCACAGGGACTTCTTCATCTGGTTGGTTAATTTTCTAATCAAAAAGGCTGTTTTTACAACATTAAAATGAGTATTTAAAAATTTATGGGAAACACGATGAGGTAACTTCAACTTGTTCACTGGCCAATTAACAAGCAACATTAATTATCTGCTCTGTTCTGCACTTCTTTCCACCACTGATTCATTCAACAATTTTGTAGAGGACCCGTTTGGTACTGGGTGCCGTTCCAGGTTTGGAGGACTAATAAGTACCTGTAGCTGGAGTCAAAGAGCGTCAAGTAGACTCTGTACTCCCTTCCTTCTGTAACCCCATCAGTACCTGGAGATTTTGTTATGGGGGTGTTACTGACGGTAAAAAAGAAATGCCCCTATGTCAAGGCTCAGCACCAAAGCTGAGTGAAGATGAGCCACCCCTTACTTTGTCCATCTTAAGTGGCCTTGCTCGGAATCAAGGCTCTCAAATTCAAACATCTTCAGGAGCCACAGAGGTAGCCTCAGTGTGAAGGGGGCTGGGTTTAGGAAAACAGGATGTGTTGCATGTGAAGAGTCGTGAGCATCCCCTAGATGCATTCAGATTCTGCTTTATGAAACATGGTCCTTGCCAAAGCACCCTCACCTATCAGCCACTAGTTTTTAATCACTGCTCTTAATGCAACCCCAAAGGGAGAGGAATTAAATCAGGCATTGACAAACTTTCCTGTCAAGGGTTAGACAGTAAATATTTTCAGCTTTGTAGGCCATGCAGTCTCTATCTCAACTCTGCTACTGTAGCATGAAAGCAGCCATAGAAATACACAAACAAGCGAGCACGGCTCTGGGCCACCCACATCTAGCCTACTGGCTGTATATTGCTACCCCCTGGGCTAAATCATACCTAGCTACCTCCTCTCTGAGAGAGAGAAAGCGGGTCATACTCATCTTCATGGCCCTAGGACTAAGCTGTGCATAGCACCAAGGCAAAGGCTCAGGAAACGTTGGTAGACCCAGTGATTTCAGGAGGTGGATTCCTGATGATCTAGCTGATGCTCAGAAAAGGGCTAAAGCTGAAAGTCTAACTTGGATGCAATCTTCTCTCTGAGCAGCGTCCAGGGCTGAACCAGATGAGCCCTGAGGTTCTGTCTAAGCTGGCAAAACTTGACAAGACAGAAGGCAGAAAATAAAGTCTCTTGAACGTGTCCTCTCTCCCAGCTCCCGACTGCAAGTGTGAGCAGGGCAGGAGACTCCAAGTAGCTGTGTTGGGCACAACACGGAAGACTAGTCCTTTCTCTGACCTGGGATGGCTTTCTGAGGCTGGAACAGGACTCTCCTCCTGCTGAAGCCATCATCGAGGCGCCTTGGCTAGAAGGTGCTGCCCCATGCCCAGTGCAATAGTTTAAGCAGCTGAAACTGTAAGCCACTCCCCAAGTGGGATGTAAAATGATTCCCTGAGCAAAACACCCCTTCCTGCTTCCGACTTCTGTCAGATAAATTGTACAGCAGCTCCACCAACCAGGTGAGCTCCTAAAACCACAGGTTAACAGCACGGCCTGAGTTTGGCTTGTTTAGACAGTTTCAATTTGTACAGAATAAAGAGAAGATGCCTCATCAGGTCCTTTTTTGGGAGAAAAAAGAGAGGAGAGAAGCCAAATGGAAAAGCCCGACACGCCGATTCCTAAAGCCAAAATACCAAAAGGTAATTTATAGTGAGCGTCACTACAAATAAAGGAGCCTGGGTCTATTTTACAAAGACTTTAAAAGCAGAGAAGGTGGTCTAAGTGCTTTTTGTAGTTTATGCTTCCTTTTTATTTCCCTACATTGACACTACTGAAAAATAAAATCTCTCTGAATGAGTGGCTGTTGACAATATAAAACAAATTTATATTGTCTTTCAAATTCCCGTGATGCTACCAGGGTCAGAAATGTCATGTTTCAACAAGATAGCTTAGACAGGAGATGACTGTTTTATAAAAATCTTCCACTAGAAAAACTTTCCACTAGAAAAACTGCCCCCTAACTCCTGGTCCCTAAAGCACAAGCAGGATAAGCCAGGGGGTGACTGCCCTCTAACAAATATAAATGACACAATTGTTTATTTGGTACAATTTTAATTCAGCCTTAAAGCTCTCTATAGTCAATTTTGGTAACTGATCTCCTCTAATGGAAGATTAAGTGCCTTGAGGTAAAGAAAAAAAAAGAAATTTGTTTTGACGTTATGAGATCAGTAAGTCCTGGAAACCACTAAACTGTACAGTGAAAGGCCCTGAGTATATTTAAAAGTGTAGTTTTAGATTTCAGTACAAGGTCTATTGCTTCGTTTAAAATATATGAAAGAAGTTAATATTAGCACGCGAGAGATCACAAGTGTGATTTTACTTTATTCTTTTGTCTGGTTTCAGGACAACATTTATCTGCTAAATAAATCTCCCTAAACAGGTCAAATTGAATTAAGGATAAGATTTTTTTTAATGCTTTGCTGAAACATTGGTGATTTAATTGTAGCATTCCTACTAAAAGGTCTTGAATATGAGCACTCATTTAATTCTGTACATTACTGAACCTAAGTGCTTTCATTATGCAGCCAAAGACCACATGAGTCCAGTTTGCGTTTAGAGACAGGCCTTGTTCTTTCAATAGCCTGCGTCTCTTTCTGGAAAGGTCACCTGGGCCGGGACCAGAAGGCTGGGTTACTATTTCGTACGTCTATTCTTGGTTCAGGTCCTGATATCTGGATTAAAAATAATCTCTTCTTACTGTAGTGATGAGTATAGATGCTACAGTTGCCCACACCTCTTTCAAATAAGGTTACCAAGTGTATTACACACACACACCAGTATGGCACTGTCTAATGTCATAGTGTGATTACAAGTGTCACACCCTTCAGTACACCCTGGTTTTCTTTTTGTAGTTCCCTGTCATGGAAGACAAGCCCACGGACTCTCCTTTCTTTCTTTCTTTTTTTTTTTTTTTTTTTTTTTTGGGTGCCCGGGGCTCTCCCTGTTGTGGCCTCTCCCATTGCAGAGCACTGGCTCCGGACGTGCAGGCTCAGTGGCCATGGCTCACGGGCCCAGCCGCTCCGCAACATGTGGGATCTTCCTGGACCGGAGCACGAACCCGTGTCCCCTGCATCAGCAGGCGGACTCTCAGCCACTGCGCCACCAGGGAAGCCCCTGACTCTCCTTTCTTAAGGTGAGTTCTCCTCCTGCCTAAGGGCAGGAGAGGCAATGGAGGAGCAATGACTTCTCCTTGGCATTGTTTACATTAGGGGACTCTAAAACTCCAGTTTCCTGTTGACCTGGTCTCTTCTAAACCTTATGAGATACAGGGGCAATGATGTATAGTAACTGCAAAGAGCAGATCTAGGCACCCAATAATTCCCCAAGTTAGACGTGCGATTAAACTGTGACAGACCTTGATTATAATGGACACTTCCCCTGTTGCTGAAATGGGCAGTCCTGAATCTCCCAAGATAATAGATTGTAAGTTAATCGACCTTATTATTTTGAAGGAATGTCTCCTTCTAAACATCCTTTCTGATCTCAGATTTTAGAACTCTGCACACTCTTGACTCTTCGTCTAAATGTGGTATGACTAAACAGCCATCATACTCATGTTTAACTAAAGCAAATTCTCCTCTGAGGAGTGGGGCGGGTGCGGGGGGGAAGAAAAGGAGAGAAGAGGTTGAGAGCTAGAGACTTTGTAACATTTCCATCTATTCTATTCACTAAGTACATACTGTGAGGTCAGGATGAGATGAAAACCTGCTATTCACTCAATACTCTTGCTTCCCTCTCTTAACAGTGGGAGCATCTTGCCATACTGAGTGTGATTCTAGTATTTAAAAGATTCATAAAAACAAAAATAAACAAATGGGAGCTAATTAAACTTAAAAGCTTCTGTACAGCAAAGGAAACCATAAACAAAATGAAAAGACAACCCACAGAATGGGAGAAAATATTTGCAAATGAAGTAAGTGCCTGACAAGGGATTAATCTCCAAAGTATACAAACAGCTCATGCAGCTCTATGTCAAAAAAACAAACAACCCAATCCAAAAATGGGCAGAAGATCTAAATAGACATTTCTCCAAAGAAGACATACAGATGGCCCAAAAACACATGAAAAGATACTCAACGTTACTAATTATCAGAGAAATGCAAATCAAAAATACAATAAGGTATCACCTCACACCAGTCAGAATAGCCCTCATCAAAAAGTCTACAAACAATAAATGCTGGAAACGGTGTGGAGAAAAGGGAACCTGCCTACACTGTTCATGGGAATGTAAACTGGTACAACCACTATGGAGAACACTATGGAGGTTCCTTAAAAAACTAAAAACAGAACTACCATATGATCCAGCAATCCCACTCTTGGGCATATATCCTGAGAAAACCATAGTCTGAAAAGATACATGCACCCCAGTGTTCACTGCAGCACTATATACAATAGCCAAGACATGGAAGCAACCTAAATGTCCATTGACAGAGGAATAAAGAAGATAAAGATAGATTCTAGATAAAGAAGATGTGGTACATACATACAACGGAATATTACTCAGCCAGAAAAAAGAACGAAGTAATGTCATTTGCAGCAACATGGATGGACCTAGAGACCATCATACTAAGTGAAGTAAGTCAGATAGAGAAAGACAAATATCATATATTACTCATATATGGAATCTAATTTTAAAAATGATACAAATGAACTTATTTACAAAACAGAAACAGACTTATAGATATCGGAAACAATCTTATGGTTACCAAAGGGGAAACATGGGGGGAGGGATAAATAAGGAGCAGTGGGACAGAGGAGTGGAAGGAGGAGTCAAGAATCTCTTCTTTTTTAGGAAAGGTTTCTCCTTCATTTGGTGCAGTATGTCCTCTATCAGCTTCCTGAGAATAAGTGCAAGGAAATTTTGTGATATTTGATTTCTGGAAAATGTTACATTTAATTGGTAGGCTGAGCAGGAAATTTTAGGTTGGAAATATTTTCCTTTAGAATCTTGAAGGTATTCTAGCCATTACCATCTGGCTTCCATTATTGCTGTTGAGAAGTCCAGTGGCATTCTGCTTCTTGATCCTTGGTACAAACCCTGTTTTTTCTCTCTGAAGTTTCTTCTCTTGTTCCTAGAGTTCTGAAATTTTATGATGGTATGCTTCATTTATTGTGTTCAGTTCTCTGGTAGTTTGTTCATTGTTGATACTTGTATGCTTCAGTTCTGAGAAATTTTCTTGAATTATTTCTTTGGTGATTCTTTTCCTTCCATTTTCTCTTTCTAGGATTACTATTATCATTTTGGTACCTGTTCTCTATGTGCCAGGCACTGTTCTAACCATTAACAAATAATAACAATTCATCTTTCTTGCAATCCTATTTTCCATTTCTTTAACTTTTTGCTCTATTTGGGGGGAAGATTCCAAACCCTCTTTTCAGTTTTTCATTTCCTATGTTTCAATTTCTAAGAGCCCTTTTTTTGTCCTCTGAATGATCATTTAAAAAAGGGTATCCTGTTCCTATTTTGTAAATGCAATATCATTATTTGAGGATAGGCTTCATTTGTTTTTAAATTTTTTTCATTCCGCCTAGTTTCTGTTTCATCCTAGCTGCTTTTACTTTCTCTCATGTTAGAGATTTTCCTCAAATATCTGACAATTTTTGCCTATTAGCTGAAATTTAAGAGTGAGATATCCATAAGCTAATTCAAAGCTCTCTACACTTGAGTTTATCATGTGTGGTCTTCTTGGTAGGATGAGATGGAAGGCTATTTCATTTGGGGAACAGTTTATATCATTATCTTTAGGTCTTTTCTTCAGGCTGATTACATTCCCCAGAGAGGGCACTCCTAGTTGCTTGACTGGTTAGAATATGAATACCCCTCGTTTCCAGGCATTATCAGAGCAGAGTGAAGGAACAGGGCCATTTAGTATGTAACCTTTTACTTAATTCTCTTGTTTTCACTATATACCTCTGCCCTCAACTATTCTTAGCATCCTAGAGACCCTCTGTTTTACCCACTCCAGAGAATAAATGTTGAGTCTTTACCCAGAGTCAGGGATTGGCAGTCACTTAGCTATGTGAAGGTGGGGAAGGAATTGGCAAGTCTAATTACTTCTCAAACAGACATCGAACCAATTCTACTAAGTTCCACCTTCCCTCCCACTTCCAGAGGTACCTGATGTGCCCAGCTCCTGGGCCTCTGGAGGTTCTGTGGTGTATAGCAGGTTGCATCTTGGCTTTCCTTCATCTTCTGATGTCTGCTGAGGCAGATGCTTTGTTGCTGATGTCTCCTCTCCTGTGCTCTTTGTCCTTATGGGTTTATACCTTTAAAACAAACCATTTACTGTGATTTTAGTGGGTTTGGCAAGGACACAGAAGTTTAATCTGTCTGTTTAACAAGAAGCTCTGTGTAAATTTTTTATTGCAGCATTTTATAGAGGTCAAAAATTGAATCTACAACCAGACCCTCCAATTAAGGTAATTATGGAATCCACTGTGGTTCCTCCGTACCTTGGGGTACTAGATAATCATGGAATGAATGAGTTATATCTATTCCAAGGCATTTGAAAGATTTACATAATGTACTATTGAGTGAAAAGCAAGGCCCAGAAAAACGTATAAAATGTGATTTCACTTAACAAAATAGCAAAATCCCTATAAATGTAAATATATATTTATAATAATTTTATGTTAAATTTGACTTCCAAATTTGGGGCAGGTGGGAGTAGGGAGAGGCTGAGGGAAGTGAGCATGGAAGAAAAAGTAAAAGACTAGAAGGAGATAATTGTGTTTATAATAAAATATCAATAGTATGTTTAACATCCTATTAATGCTGCTTTACCTATATATTTGCAGAGAGATATATAAACACGTGGTTACTGAAACGTTAGCAGTGATTTACTATGGATAAGATTGTTTTTGTATTTTTTCTACATCTTTCTGTACTTTTTTTTTACAGTGAGTATGTATTATATAAATAACATGGAAAAAAATCTTTAAAAACAAAAGTTCAGAACTACCCAAAGATGTAAAGATCTACAAGTGGAGGTAGCAGAGTTTATTCCCAGAATAGTGGATAAAGGTAGAGGCATTGCAGTCAGAGAGATCCAATTTCAAATTCTGGCTCTAATATTAACAAGACTACTTAGTATAGGTCTTAAAAGAAAGGATTTCCTGGGGCTTGAACCCCAGCTCCACTCTTTACTGGCTGTGTGATTTGGGCAACACACTTAACCTCCTTGTGCCTTAGTCTCCTCACCTGGAAAAAAGGGATAATGATACTAATGCCTCATATGTTGCACTGGAAATTAGAAGAGTTAATATCAGTACTTGTAAAATGGTCAGAATGGGGCCTGGCATTCAGTCAGTAATATAGATGCTTGATTTTCCTCTCTTTTTCTGGTTTTAATTCATACATATTTTGTATGATTCCATTTTCTCTCTGCTTAGTAATGTTTCTGTATTTCACTTTTTCGGTGGTTGCCCTAGAGTTTATTGTATACACTTTAAACCAATCTAAGTCCATTTTCAAATAACACTATACCTTTTCACATACAGTAAAAGTAATATAACAGAGTCTTTTCAACTTCTTCCATCACCTGTGGCATTGTTGTCATTCATTTCAGTTATACATATACTCTAATCACCTAATATATTGTTACTATTATTGCTTTAAACAGAAGGTTATCTTTTAGATCAAGCAGTTCTCTTATACTCTTCCTTTCTTTATGTAGATTCAAATTTCTGACCTATATAATTTTCCTTCTGCCTGACAAGCTTCTTTTAACATTTCTTGCTGCTTTAGACTGAATGCTTGTGTCTCCCCCACAAAAAACTTCATGTTGAAGCCTACTCCCCAATACGATATTTGAAGGTGGAGCCTTTGGGAGATTATTAGGCCACGAGGGTAGGGCCATCATGAATAGTATCAATGCCCTTATAAAGGAGGTTCAGAGAGCTTCCTCACTCCCTCCTGCCACGTGAGGTTACAGAGAAAAGCTGGAGGTCTATAAACTAGGAAGTAAGCCTTCGCCAGAAGCCAAATCTGCTGGCACCTAGCCTGTGGGACTCCCCAGCCTCCAGAACTGTAATAAATAAATTTCTGTCATTTATATGTTACCCAGTCTATAGTATTTTGTTACAGCAATCCTAATGAAAAACAACACTTACAGAACAAGTCTGCTGGTGAGGAATCCCCTCTTTTTGTTTTTCTAAGAAAGCCTTTCTTTCTTTTTTTTTTTTTAAGATTTTTTTGATGTGGACTATTTTTCAAAGTCTTTATTGAATTTGTTACAATATTGCTTCTGTTCTATGTCTTGTTTTTTTTTGTTTGTTTTGTTTTGGTTTTTTTGCCACAAGGCATGTGGGATCCCAGGTCCCCACCAGGGGTCGAACCTGTACCCCATGTGCTGGAAAGCGAAGTCTTAAGCACTGGACGATCAGGGAAGTCCCAAGAAAGCCTTTATTTCTCCTTCAGTTTTGCAAGATTTCACTGGATATAGAATTCTAGGTTGGCTATTTTTTTTTTTCTTTTCAACATTTTAAAGCTTTCGCTCCACTCTCATCTTTCTTATACGATTTCTGATAAGAAGTCTGCTGTAATTCTTATCCTTGTTCCTCTATAAATAAGATGTTTTCATTTCTCTGGCTCCTTTCATTATTTTCTTTG
This sequence comes from Neophocaena asiaeorientalis asiaeorientalis, assembly GCF_003031525.2. Classification (NCBI taxonomy): domain Eukaryota; kingdom Metazoa; phylum Chordata; class Mammalia; order Artiodactyla; family Phocoenidae; genus Neophocaena; species Neophocaena asiaeorientalis. The sequence goes on along the minus strand of NW_020174149.1, from coordinate 2,665,980 downwards.
TCTTTGATCTCTTCAATTTGCATGACATTCCCGGTGGTTGTTTTTTGTTTTGTTTTATATTTTCCCTGTTTGTTTCTTCTGACTTTCATTGGTCTGAAATTTGGTGTCCTTTATTAATTTTTGGAAAATTTTCAGCCATTATTATTTCAAACATTTCTTCTGCATTCTTCTCTCTTTCTCTGCCTTCCAGTATGCCAAGGATGTGTATATTATACTTTCTGAAACTGTTCCACAGTTCTTTGATGTTCTGTTCTGGTTTTCTTTTTCTTCATTATTTTTCTCTTTGTATTTCCCTTTAGAAAGTTTCTGTTGACCTATGTTCAGCTCACTTATTTTTTCCTCAGCCATGTCAAGTCTACTGAGGAACCCACCAAAGGCATTCCTCATTTCTCTTATAGTATTTTTGATGTCTAGTATTTCCTTTGGATTCTTTCTTAGACTTTCCATCTCTCCTCTTACATTACCCATCTGTTCTTGCATGTTGCCTGCTTTTCCTATTAGGGTCCTTAACATACTAATCATAGTTATTTAAAATTCCCTGTCTGATAATTCCTACATCTATGTCAAAGCTGAGTCTAGTTCTGATGACTGCTTTGTCTTTTTGGTTAGTGTTTTTCCTTGCCTTTTGGCGTGCCTTGGAACTTTTTGTTGAGTATCAGACATGTTTCACTGGAAAATAGAAACTGAGGTAAACAGGCCTTAGGGTGAGGATTTATGCTAATATGGCTAGAAGCTGGGCTGTGTTTAATATTTGCTGTAGCTATAGGTACCGGAGGCTTCAAACTCTTCATGTTCCTTGCTTTTTCTCCTCTGTTGAATTTGGGTTTCCCTAAATATTCCCCCAAGGAAAGAGTTAGTCTGTGTCTTCCAGCTCTTTCAGCTATAATCCATTGTTATTATACTGGAACCCTGTTGGTGTAGTATTAAGGTGTGGAGAAGAGGTAGTATTCCGTAATCTTCAAATTAAATGTCATTCCTTTAGTAGGCCTGTGTTTCTGGGCTGTGACCTTCACAAGTGTTTCTCCCTGCCCCCTATTCCCTTTCCTGGCTATAGCAGTCCCAATTTATTTCCTTGAAGGCCTGATCCCTGTGACCTACAGTTGTTGTTTCTGATTTTGTTTGTTTGGTTTTTTTCCTTAGGCAAAATAGGGGGGAAAGAGGAATATTTTAAAACCTCAGTCATATTTTAAAACCTCAGTTTCAGTGTATTTCACAGTAATTATGGTTTTTCTTCCATTAACAGATCCACAAGGGGATCTTTTTCTGATCTTCACCTTGAGAACTTGGTGGGGTTCCTGGATGTAAAGTCCACATAAAGAGCGGAGCCCCCACTAAAACTGTGGCCCCCAGCAGTTTATCACCTTCAAGCTAGTCCACATTCAGGTTCCAGCAATTTCTCAAAATTACCATTAAGTGTTCTCACCAGTTTATGGCTCTACTGGCTTCTGCTCCAAATAAGCAGATCTCAGCAGTATGCTCTGTGTTCACCCGTCTCTCCAGATCTGGGGGTGGCAGTTTTTATTTATTTACTTACTTACTTACTTATGGCTGCATTGGGTCTTTGTTGCTGCACGTGGGCTTTCTCTAGTTGCTTGAGTTGGGGCACCTGTGGCAGTGTGTGGGCTTCTCATTGCAGTGGCTTCTCTTTGTTGCAAAGCACGGGCTCTAGGCATGCAAGTTTCAGCAGTTGTGGCACGTGGGCTCAGTAGTTGTGGCTTGCAGGCTCTAGAGCGCAGGCTCAGTAGTTGTGGTTCATGGGCTTAGTTGCTCTGTGGCATGTGAGATCTTCCCAGATCAGGGCTTGAACCCGTGTCCCCTGCATTGGCAGGCGGATTCTTAACCACTGCGTCACCAGGGAAGTCCCGGGGGTAGCAGTTTGACCTATGAATTCAGTGTTCTGATGAATCGAAGAAAAGTTATTGATAATCAGTTTGTTCAGCTTTTTCTTATTGTTAGAATGGGACTTCCAAGTTTTTATATGTTGAGCTGAAGTTGTAGTCTACATACTTGTTTTAAAGAACAAGTTTCTTAAGCTCTCTGAACCTCAGTTTCAACATTTATAAAGTGGGAATAGCAATACTTATGCGCTAGGGTGATTGCAGGGTATAAAGGAAAGAATACCTAGCACATAGTACCCAGCAAATGGTTGAGTACTAGTACCATCCCCTACTCCACAGGGAAATCACTAGAGGTGTACAGGCAAAAGACCCCTGGTAGGGACAAGGTGGAGGAGATTCAGTATCAGAATGGTGTTTGGGGAAAACAAAACCCTTTAATATCTTTTTTATCTCTGAGGTTACATCGTTCTCTCGCTCCCATATTCCAAATCTGGTCACTCCTGAAGAGAAAGTTAATTAACAGAATATGCAAATTAAAGAGCAGTTATAACACTAATTGACATTTTTCATATCAACAACTAGTCCAGTCCCATACAAGTGTAAATCAATACCTCAGTGCGTCTGCAGCTGTGGAACCTCTCACAGGAAACTTACAACTATTTTGCTATCTAAATGGAACTGAGACTCTTAGAAATGATGGCTTCTGAAAGCCTCTTTATCTAACGCAGTGAGTGTCCTCAAAGTTCTATACCATACTCTCCAACAGGCGAATGATGAATGTGAGCTCCACTGCATCCTTTGGTTGGCAAGTACTGGGTAGGGTGGTTACACAATAGCATCCGGAGTGCAGGGGCACAAACCTGCAGGGCAGAGGTGTCGGGCCCAGAGCTAGAGCAGTGATTGCCTCACCTCACCCTCTGTCCTTTTCAATCACACAAAACTAAATCTATACATTTTCAAAATATGGACACACTGGATTTTGCTGTGCTTTGCTGGTTGAGAGTCATGACTTGTTAAACAGCTCCCCAGAGGGCAAAGCAGTTGAGTGGTTGTGATTTTCAGAGGAGGGAGTTGTGTCAGTGGAGGAATTGCTGTGCGGCCACCTCCCCCGTCACACCCCCTACAAGGAGTTTCTCTGCAGCAAATAATGTCTCTTCCCAAATATGCTTTGCACAGCATTATTTGAAGACATGCACCTCAACTTCTGGGCATAACAATGGCTCTTTGTCCCCTTATCATAGAATAGACCCTGAAGAGTCAGGAAAGATAGAGCCAGAGACTCTCAAAAAAACCCAAATTTGCCAGTATTGGCAGTTTTTGTACAGGCACAAATATACTTGCTTCCTAAACACTTTCCTCCATCCACACTTCCCAGTTTTCACTAAATATTTTTCCTCTCATTTGTTTGTTTAAGTGGGACAAAACTCTGGATGTTTGAAATTAAAATAAGGTATCATACAAATGCATGGAATTTTAAGTTCTTTTCTGATTTGACAGTCATGTTTTAATTACTTTTACTAGTCAAGGATACTGAGCTATCAATCACAACATTGTTATCAGAGCAACAAATTATCAAGTAAGATAAACAACCAGAAATACTTTTTTTTTTTTGGTAAAAGATTATTGGCTTAGCATCCTTGTGGGAAATAACTTCCAACTCAGATGGTTCAAGAGACTTTAATGAAGGAACTACTTATAAAGCTGTGAGTGTGGGTAAGAGAACCATGGAGGGAAGTTGGGCCACTCAGAGACCAGCGATAGTGGGAAAACATTTCTATTTCTAGGGCTGGGGGGGCAGGTGAGCCCAGGGAGGGCTGGAGCCCTGGAAGACCCTCCCCAGATGTCCTTCCCTTGGTAGGGCCAAAAACAGCCCAAAGCAGGGAGGGAATGGAGAGTGAATGCCCTGCCCCTTATCCCCTGGGTGAGGCAGGCCAGCGAGACCTCACCCTCAGGCTCACGGGGAGCAGGGTCACACTTGAGAGTGAAGGCCTCCTTAAACTTTGTGCTGGACTGTGCTTGCCTCACCAAAGTCCGAAATCCGGGCTCTCATATTGGCCAAAGCCAACAAGGGCACCCACAAGGGAGGCTAGGGGATGCACTCCATGGGGCTCAGCCTCCTGGGGCCCAGGACAGGCCTCAGAAAGGAAGAGAATGGATCTTGGGGGCAGGGGAGAGTCACAGAGAATCACAGGCACCGCATTTTTGCGGGTCATGGCACCAAATTTTTAAGTCTTAGGACTCTTACAAGACCCCTTTGTTAATATTATTTTTCAAGGCCAGATTTTTGATAAAAGAAGAAAATAAGCTGGTAACACACAAAAGCAAGATTGATATTCTTGTGAAAGCTCTCAGTTTATAGCATTTTACCAAATTAGATGATTGGAATTAGTTTCATGGGAAAAAGATCTCTCTCCCGCTACAGAAAACGAGAAGGGCAATCTCTTTCATCTCTTCCTAGGACTCCTCTTGTTCATTATGGAGACTTTCATTTTTAAGGCCAGGCTCTGAAATTTCCTTAGTCAACATTCTAAGCAAAAACCAGCAGGCCAGCAGGGCTCAATTTTACTGACAGAAAAGGACAAAGGAATGCATGATATTTTACTAATACAGATGAAGTGAGGAACATATGGCTTTATTCTTCCACACTTGACACACATTCTTCTTACAGCTTTTTAACATTTCACAGGAGTCACTAAATGTGTGATGATGAGGAGAGGGCACCCTGAGCAGTTTGGGGCAGAAGCTCCGGGGTCAGCTAAGAGCCGTCGCGTACCCTCCCAGCTGTCCAGGGAACCCGTTCCCAAGTGGGGACTGACACGGACCCAAGAGCCTACTGTACGTACTATCAATTCTATATATTCCACTGATAACAATTTTGAAATACAGAGATAACTTAAAAGAAATGCTTTTAGAGCAAAGCACTTCTGTGTGATACCAGCCTCAGCGTAGAAACTGCCTCAGGGAATTTTCGTCTCTTCAGTAGCAGCAGCAACAGCTAAGAAAAAATATCGGGAAAATATTGAGTACTATCCATGCCAGGCACTGTTAGGTCTATCCAAACATTAGCTCACTTCATCTTACCACAGACCTAAGAAGAAGGCCCTATTTTGAGTTTTCTTTTTCTTAAGAAGTTGAAGAGGGATCACAGGGCTTGAGAGGGTGAAGCTGGAAGTGAACTCAGCCCCTCTCCTGTCAGCACCCAAGCTCTCAAGCACAGCCCTGAGTGTCTTGGAGCAGGAGAGGGCTGACAAAGAAACCTTCCACTTTTTCTAATTAAAAAAGTATCTAGGGGCTTCCCTGGTGGTGCAGGGGTCAAGAATCTGCCTACTAATGCAGGGGACACGGGTTCGAGCCCTGGTCTGGGAAGATCCCACATGCTGTGGAGCAACTAAGCCCATGAGCCACAACTACTGAGCCTGCGCTGTAGGGCCTGCGAGCCACAACTACTGAAGCCCGTGCACCTAGAGCCCGTGCTCCGCAACAAGAGAAGCCACCGCAGGGAGAAGCCTGTGCACCGCAACAGAGTAGCCCCCGCTCACCACAACTAGAGAAAGCCCGCGTGCAGCAACGAAGACCCAAAGCAGCCAAAAATAAATAAATAAAATAAATTTTTAAAAAAGTATTTAGGAAAAGGTATATTTTTAGAGTAAATTTAAGGACCATTCTAAAAGACAGTAGAACCATAGAAAGCTTTTGAAGAAACTGTAAAGTTTTGCTTTCCTAAGGGAAGCAATAATATACAATTTTTCCCATTCTGTTTTTGAAGCATTTGTAAAGGAAAAAAAAAGAGATTGGAGAAAATGATACTTGATGAGTGAAACTCTTTCAGGTGCTGAGGATTCAGTAACAAGCAAGTGAGACATGGTTCCATCCATAGGCAGCTTCTAGGGTAGTAGGAAGATGGTTACCAAACAGTAATTGAAAAAAACAGATTACAAAATGGTACATAGAGTATGAACATGTCTTGATTTAAAAAAGAAAAAACTATGTGTGTGTGTTTGTCTTAGTCCATTCAGGCTGTTCTAACAAAATACCATAGACGGGGTGGTTAATAAACAATAGAAATTTATTTCTCACGGCCCTGGAGGCTGGGAGGCCCAAGGTCAAAGCGCCAGCAGATTCAGCATCTGGTGAGGTCAGCTTTCTGATTCACAGACGGCTGCTTTCTTGCTGTGCCCTCACACGGAAGAAGGGAAATGGAGCTTTCTGGAGCCTCTTTTATAAGGACACTAATCCCATTCATGTGGGTTTCACCCTCATGACCTAATCACGTCCCAAAGGCTTCACCTCCTAATACCATTACATTAGGGGTTAGGATTTAAACACATGAATTTGGGGTAGGGTAAGAGGGCACAAACATTCAGTCTGTAGCAGTGTTTGTCTGTAACTGGAAGCACATTTGTAAAAACATGCTCTCTAGGTGGTAAAATAGAGGTGATTTTAGCTTTATTCAATTTGCTTTTATGTAGTTTCTAAATTCGCTAGAATAAATGAATGACCATGAACTCTTGAGGCAGGGACTGAGTCTTACTCTCCTCTGTAATGGCAGCAGCGAGTCTGGTGCTGGATGAAGTGGGTGCTCGGTGGGGCTGGTTGTTGACCCAGAGAACCACCTGCGCTTTGCAATGACCCCGGGCGGCTCCTTCCCCAGTGTCCACGTGGGTCAAGCTGAGTTGTGTACACTAACTTCCTCTATTTTACTGGCTGGTTTGCTCTCATGTGCTGGGTGGACTGGTGGTCTGATCAAGTTAGAAGCAAAAGAGAAACTTCTTCGTGCATGAGGCTCTGACCGCGTTGAATCTTGATATGAGTCTGGTTGGCATCCCGAGTTTTGGACTCTGCCTTTCATACCGTGGTGACTCCTAAATTGTGCTGAGAAATGTTAGGCATCCTGAAGAAAGGGAGATTGCTTTGGACTAATAGGAATGTTAATGGATTTTGTCACTTTGTTGAGTTCCTCAAATTATGCCATTAGGTATATAACATTATTTAGAAATTGTTAAAACATGTAGTTTTTGTCCATTGGTTTTGTATTATCCATACTCCGAATTTGTATCATGGGTTTGTTTTGTTCATGTGCAGGCTCTTTAGACCTTGGGAACAGCAAAGAACAAAGTGTTATATATGCACTTGCTGGTATGTGAAGGGCTGTGAAATGCAGTCTGGCTTTGACAGATAAGCCAGTCAATTTAAGTTATATTAAATGAATTCACTTTTTAATAGAGCTTTAATTTCAACCTGGTTGGAAAGGGACAGGGATGATAGAGTGAAATTTAAAGTCTATAACCATCTCTCTTCAGGACATGATCTTTCAGATTTGGGTCGGGAAGCAGCACATGATCTATTACAGTCAGTGCTTCTGGGGTTAAAATAGAATTTCATTTACATGAATCCCAGACTTTCCCCTTCCAAATCAGCCTTTACCTGGTGTCTCCTTATATCTAATTCCTATGAGCTTTTATAAAGTCTTTTATTTTTAAACTGTATTATTGACTTATGATCCACAGACAGAAAAAGAAATATGCAAGTAATAAGTGTACAGTTCAATGAATTAACCCAAAGTGAGCACACTCATGTAACCATCACCCACATCGAGCCATAGAACGTTACCAGTACCACACGGACCCTCTGCGTACCACCCGAACCACTCACCTCCAGTTTGGGGCATTATGAATCTCCCTGCTGTGAACAATTCTGTTCCTATCTTTTGAGTCCATATGCACACTTCTCTGTTGGGTTTATGTCTAGTAGCTGAATTGCTGGATGCTGTCATTCAACATTACTATGTGATGCTAAACAGTTTTTCAAAGTGGTTATAGCCCTTTACGCTTGGCCAGTAGTGCACAGATTTCCCAGAGTGCCACATTCCTGTTCATGCTTGGTCTTGTCCAGCTGGTGACTTTGTTCTAATCCTTGTTGTGAGTTTAAATTTGTATTTTCTGGGTTACTAAGGAGGTTGAATGCCATATAATATGTTTACTGGCCACTTGTTGGAGTTGTTTACCCATCTTTTCTACTAGGTTATTAGATCCATTGTTTTAGGATTGTTTAGGATTCTTTATGTCCTGCACATACGTTATATAACTTCTCTCACTCTGTGGTTTCCTTTCCATCTTTTTGAGAAACCAAAGTTCTTCATTTCAATGTAGTCTAGTTCACTAATATTTTCATTTCCTGTTATTTCTTTTCGCGTCCTCTTAAAGAAGTCTTTGATTATCCAAAAATGAAGAAAATACTTTCCAATGTTAGCTTCTCAGCGCTTTGCGGTTTTACCTTTTACATTTAGATGTAGACTCTACCTGGAATCGACTTGAGGGTGTGAGAGGAGATAAGATTTTGAAAGCTTTCTTAGGCTTTGGAGGTCCCACAGCTAAATAGAAGTTCTCTTTCTCTTCCTTAAAATCTTTATTTTATATCTACTGAAAGAGATCTTTTAGATATACTTACAAAGATTTAAAAAGCATGTATTACATATATTCATAGAAAGAAAAACGCTAGGAATACATTGGTTAGTGTGTGGGCATCTCCTGCTTGACCCTCCGATTCAGCCTTCGTGCTTTTCCCTCCTGTTCTGAGCCCCAGGAGGCTGAACTGCAGGGACTTCATGCAAGGGCTCTTCCCATTTGGCTTCTCATCAGTTTAACCAGTGGGCAGCACCAGAGGGAGGTCAGAGGGTGGAGGGTCCGTAAGGTTGGAGTGTTTATTCTCCCAGTTCCCTCCCTTCCCAGCCCCTTCCCTCAACCAAAGGTCATAACTCCCACCAGCCCCCTTCTCCATACAGCTCCCTTCTCAGGGGTCTAATAACCACTCGCTCTCCTTGTCCCTTCAAGCAAACGGGTGGTAATTGATCCCTATTCTTCTGGTCCAGAGCTACTTCACTATCCTTTGCTGGTTGTCCTATACCCCGCCCACACCTTTGTAAAGTGCCCCTTTATTAAACTCTCCTCAATTCCCCAATTACAGTATACTATTTGGTCCCTGCTGGACCTTGGATTAATACCATAATGGTATTCCTAAAACCTTTTCCCCCATTGAGAATTCAACTCTCCTAAATCATTTTTCGTCTTCTAGTCATCACTGTCCATGTTTTTCACCATAATATCATCTCTGAGTCTAAGCCACCGAGAGTATTAGTGATGCTACATTTCTTAGATGAGAGCTGCACTACAGTTTCTGGGATTTTCTTACCAGCTGCCGATGCTCATTTTGCAAGTTTTGATGCACAGACAATGACTATTACATAACAACAGCTGCCCGGCCAACAGCAATTATGAGATGCTTCCTGATTTCAGAGAGTTTCTTATAATCAATGAAATACTGTAATGATGATGATAATGGTGACTACAAAAAGTACCTAGGATCTTTACATATAACATCTTCTCCTTTAATGCCAATGACAATCCTCTGTGGCAAATATTATTCTACTCTTTTTACAGGTGGGGAAACTGGGGCTCAGAAATATTAAGTACTTTGCTCAGGATCACACACCTAGGCAGGGGCAGAGCTAGGATTCCACATCAAGTTGATGTTAACGTCAAAGCCTGAAGTCTGGACCACTTGCCTATATGGCTATTCAGGCACCTAGAGATGATGAGAGAGCATGGTGCATTCAATGAATTCCTAATGAGCTGGCTGATCCCTCGGGTTCCTTCTGGAAATTCTCAATAACTCCCACCCCAATTTTAGGTCTTCTTTAATGGCTTTGTTGTCTGCCCCACCAAACAAGCCATCTAAAAGAATGGAAACAGATTGTCCATGACACCGTTTGCTCCCATCATGTGGCAGCTCTCACAGACCCTTGAGTCAATGGTTGTTGACTCCCTCAGGCCAGAGGGAGCCAGGCACGCTGCTACCTTCCCAAGGGCCTGCAGTATTGCCAAATCCCACAAAGGCAAAGCTCCGTTTCAAGCAGCCAGCAGGGAAGAAACTGCCTATTATGGGAATATGGAGCAATAAGGCTGTGAAAAGACACAGCAAAGCTCTGAACATGGATCATCAAAATCAGCCCCACACTTAACGTCTTTGAGCTACATGTAGGAGAGCTTCTGCTTTGGGAGTCACCGTGCAGGTTCTGAGGAGGTAGTTAAGTACCACTGAACAGAATGAGTATATTTTTCCCACCACTTATGGTGCTCAAGCATCACACTTGAAAACTGTCTAGTCTCCGTCCTTCTCAGGTACCTTGAAGGTCCCTTTGACATCTCTCTCTTTAGGGAAATTGGATACACAGCAGTGCTGCCCAAAGTCAGACAACAGACCAGCAGCATCAGCATCTCTGGGAACTTGTTAAAAATGCATATTCTCAGGCCTGACTCCAGATCTGCTGAGTCAAACTCTGAAGGTGAGAGGCCTGGGAATCTGTGTTTTAACAAACCTCCAGGTCACCCTCATGTACAGTAAAGTTTGTGAAGCATGGATATACAGTAGTTTGTGAAAATGTTGGGGTCTACCACAACCTCAGTGTACTTGCAACTAGGATTTACTTATTGGATTAAAAAATAAAAATAATACATATTTCTTTTTGCACACCAAATGTTACAAAGGTGTAAAATTCATCATTTCATCTCCCCAGTGCTGATCTTCAGAAGTAACCAAGGTCAACAGTATGACAAGAATCCATTCACACCAATCTGTTTATTCACATATACACAAACATACATATTCCTATATGAGTTTTTTCCCCCTTTTTTTCCATTTTTTTCGGTTGTTACAAAAAAGAATTCACATCCCAATCCACACACTGCTTTGCAATCGGCCCTTTTCACTTAATATATCATGGATATCCCTCCAGGTCAGTACATATAGTTCTAATGTTTTTCCTTTAGGAGTTGCAGGATATTCCAAAGCATGAATACTTCACATTCGATCCAATCATATTTTTACTGATAGACATTCAGTATATTTTCAGTTTTTCACAGAGGCTAAATTAGAGGGCTAATTTAAAGTAATTTAACTGTGACAATAATTTCTGGTCTCAGATATAATCATAGGCTGAATTTGAAGCTGAAAAGGTAGATATATGGGAGCATTCTTGTGCATAAAGAACGGTCTATAACAAACCCATGCATCTACAGTCAATTAATCTTTGTCAAAGGAGGCAAGAATATACAATAAAGAAAAGACAGCCTCTTCAGCAAGTGGTGTTGGGACAGCTGGACAGCTGTATGTAAATAAATGAACTTAGAACACTCCCTCACACCCTACACAAAAGTAAACTCAAAATGGCTTAAAGACTTAAATGTAAGACATGACACCATAAAACTCCTAGAGGAGAACATGGGCAAAACATTCTCTGACATAAATCGTAGCAATGTTTTCTTAGGTCAGTCTCCCAAGGCAATAGAAATAAAAGCAAAAATAAACAAATGGGACCTAATCAAACTTATAAGCTTTTGCACAGCAAAGGAAACCATAAACAAAATGAAAAGACAACTTACAGACCGGGAGAAAATATCTGCAAACGATGCGACTGACAAGGGCTTAATTTCCAAAATATACAAACAGTTCATCCAAATCAATAACAACAACAACAAAAAAAACCCAAACAAACAACCCAATCAAAATATGGGCAGAAGACCTAAATAGACATTTCTCCAAAGAAGACATACAGATGGCCAACAGGCACATGCAAAGATGCTCAGCATCGCTGATTATTAGGTAAATGCAAATCAAAACTACAATGAGGTATCACCTCACACTGGTCAGAATGGCCATCAACAAAAAGCCTACAAATAACAAATGCTGGAGAGGGTATGGCGAAAAGGGAACCTTCCTACCCTGTTGGTGGGAATGTAAATTGGTTCAGCCACTATGGAAAACGGTATGGACTTTCCTTAAAAAACTAAAAATAGAGTTTCCATATGATCCAGCAATCCTACTTCTGGGCATATATCCAGAGAAAACTATAATTTGAAAAGATACCTGCAACCCAATGTTCACTGCAGCACTATTTACAATAGCCATGACATGGAAGCAACCTAAGTGCTCACTGACAGATGAATGGATAGAGAAGATGTGGTACATGTATACAGTGGAATACTACTCAACCTTAAAAAAGAATGAAATAATGTCATTTGCAGCAACATGAATAAATCTAGAGATTATCATACTAAGTGAAGTAAGTCAGAAAGGCAAAGATAAATACCATATGATATCACTAATATGTGGAATCTAAAATATGGTACAAATGAACTTATTTTCAAAATACAAACAGATTCACAGACATAAAAAAAAAACAAACTATGGTTACCAAAGGGGAAAGGGGAGGATAAATTAGGAGTTTGGGATTAGCAGATACAAACTACTATAAATAAAATAGATAAACATCGAGGTCCTACTGTTTGGCACAGGGAACTATATTCAATATCCTGTAATAAGCCATAATGGAAAATAATATGAAAAAGAATATATATTCACTGAATCACTTTGCTGTACACCAGAAACAAGCACAACATTGTAAATCAACTATACTTCAATTGAAAAACAGAAGGATCTATAAAGATTGCCTGAGCTACTCAAGCTAGGCACCTCTGTCTTTGAGCATATCCAAAAAGCACCTATCAATCGTCTTTTGCGTGCCAGGCATTGCGCTGTTTGCTGGGGATACATCAGTGGACAAGACAGACATGATTTTCTTGATCCTCATAGAACTCACTCTCTAGTGGGGGGACATAGAGGCACAAAAGACAGTTATAGTGCAGTGAGATTCAGTGTCAACAGAGGTACCAGTTTCCTGCAAGAGATGCCAGGTAAGCTGTGACCTATTGATTGAATAGGAGTTAGTTGGGTGAAGGAGGGGTAATGTTCAGGATAGAGGGACCAGCGTGGTGAGTCTGGAGGAACTGTGAGTAGCATGAGGAGAGGAGAGAGAAAGCTAGAGCTCCGAGCAGAATCCTACTTATGAAGCCCCTTGAAAGTTTCAACACTTTTCTGAAAAAAACAAGGAGCCCTTTTTAGTATACTAGAAGGGTACCTGCCCCTTCTAGTATACAAGCACCTCTCATTAGAAACTGGAACTGCATCAGGCAGACAAGAGAGGCAGGAAAGAGACTTGGACACTGAGTTGAATGTTATGCCAGATGTGAACACACAAAATAAGGAACATTCAATAAACCCAGCATAGAGCACTCCAATCAAGGCAGTGAGTTTAGTTTATACTCAGGGTGAAATCTGTGCTGATACACCTGTTAATTCGCTCTCGCTGAAAATCCAAAATCTATAATGTGGGGAAAGTACTTCCAATCAACACTTGATAAATACTTACTGGGTGTTAGATCCCAGTGGTAAAATGAGGTGCAGATTTTTATTCACCAGATTCCGTGGTGATTCTCCTAAGACGGACAGATTCCAAGTCCTGTGGACCTGTGCCATGTGTAAGCTGAAGTGTTTAGGGAAGAGTGAAGAAGATGCGAGACCCACACGTCTGTGAGGGTACTCTGTGAACGAGACAGAGGAAACAAGATTTCAGCAGCTGCCATGAATGAGGGAAGAAGGTAAGGTGGGTTTCCACTAAGTCTTCTGCAAAACCCTTATGCCATCACTTTATGGACAACCACAGTAAAAGATCTCTTGCATTTCTCAAGGCTTTTTAATGGGACCATTGTTAATTTGCATGAGAAACTGCACTGAGCATGGGCCATGAAGGCGACAGTCATTTTTAGGTTACACATCCATTATCTTCTTTAACTCCAGCCAGGAATCTTTTCAGCGGCCTTCGGCTAAGTGCTCTGTCCGAGGGCAGAAAGCCACGCAGTGAGGAGAACTACTTATGGACTAAGGCGTGCTCTGCCCATTTCATCCTTACTGTCTCCCATCCATGGGACAGCATCCCCAGGTGGGTGTCTGCCCCTACCCCACAGAGGCCTATGACATGGCTTTAAGCACAGTACACAGTGTGCCTGTTTCCAAGACCCACAGGACAGTTACACACCCTCCCTGCTCTCATCTCTATCCCCAGAAAAGCGACCACAGAGTTCCCTAATTCCATGCTGCACTTCTCAGCGCTCCTAGCATAGCCTGTCAGAAGATCTTTCTTTCTTAGATTTAGCTAATGTGTGCTCACTAAAGCATTCAAACAATATAGAAGGGTGTAAGTACACTGTGTGAAGTCACTCACTCCACACCTACCCTGATCTCAGAGGTAAACAATTTGATGTCCATCTTTCTAGAATTATGTACGTATACATATATACATATGTATGTATACGTATACACACACAACACACATTACTTACTACAAAAATAAGATGTTACTACAGATCTTTCTTGACTTATGATGGGGTTACATCCTGATAAACCCATCCTAAGTTGAAAATATTAAGTCAAAATGCATTTAATACATGTAACCTACCTTAAACATGCTCAGAACACTTACATTAGCCTATAGTTGGGCAAAACCATCTAACACAAAGCCGGTTTTATAATGAAGTGTTGACTATCTCATGTAATTTACTGCATAGCATACTCAACATGAAAAACAGAATGGTTGTGTGGGTAAAGAATGGAGGTAAGTGTATGGGTTGTTTAACCCCAAGATCACGTGGCCGACTGGGAGATGCGGCTCGCTGCCCTGCTCAGCATCGTGAGAGGATGGTACCACATATGCTAGCTTGGGAAAAATCATAACTCAAAAATTCGAAGTATGTTTTCTACTGAATGCTTTCACACCATCGTAAAGTCGAAAAATTGTGAGTCAGGGACTGTCTGTATACACTCCGGAAGGTAAATGCTTTTTTTAAACTTAATGTATCAAGTTTATCTTTCCATGTCAGTACACATAGAACCACCTTATTCTTTTTACGCTATGCCATGCTATGCTAGACATTGTACAGATGTACCGGAATTTAATTAAACCTCTGTTAATAAACATGTAGCTTAATTTTTAGCTTTTTCTATACACAGGTCTATGGAGATGTAGATTTATCATTGTGTATGGATGCAATCTTTGCTATAAGACAGATTCTTTGTAATGGAATTAATGGCCCAAAAGGAATGCATTTAAAAACCTTTCCCCACATTCTTGCCCAAACTGGGTATTTCCAATTAATCCTTTTAATTTGTGTATTGCTTAGAGGAAGGCCTTTCTCACACCAGTGTTATAACAAATTTCCCTATATTTTCTGTTACAGTATACATATATATTTTTTAATGCTGTGGCCTTTTAATTTACTGCCAAATCCAGCCTGCTGCCTGTTTTTGTGTATAAAGTCTTATGGAACACAGCGACACCGAATGTGTACATATTGCTGACGACTGCTTTTACACCACAGGGGCAAAGCTGATATTTGTGACAGAAACTGTATGGCCCATAAAGGTGAAAATATTTACCATCTTGCCCTTTCTAGACTGTTATCCAACTAATGCCTAGAATTTATTTTATTATTTGTTTTTGTAAGGAAAGAACTAACTTTATCAACTGACATAAAATTATCCAATGAATGGCTCATCTTTTCCCTACTGACATGAAATGCTATTTGCGTCATATAACAAACTCCCATCCATCCATGGGTGGGGTTCCTTCACACTCTATTCTGTATCATTGATCAGTTGGTCTTTCCCTGCACAAATACTACACTCTTCACTTCTTTAGTTTTATGTTTTTCCCATAGTTTTATACTTAAAATTTTTATGTTTGGTAGGGTAAGTCCTTTTTCAAAAGGAGTTTTTATATTCTTTTTGTTTTTTCTTTCATATGAATTTTAGAATCGCTTATAATTTGGGACTTTAATTTGGGAGAAAATTGAAATCTTTACAATATACTATAACAGTGACCATTTCCTCATGGTCTCATCTATATTAAATATTATTATCGTTTTTCATCTTTGCCAATTGATAGTTGAATTGAGGTTTTTATTTTCTTAAGAAGATGTTGGGGGTAGGAGTTTATTAATTAATTTATTTTTTGCTGTGTCGGGTCTTCGTTTCTGTGCGAGGGCTTTCTCTAGTTGTGGCAAGCGGGGGCCACTCTTCATCGCGGTGCGCGGGCCTCTCACTATCGCGGCCTCTCTTGGTGCGGAGCACAGGCTCCAGACGCGCAGGCTCAGTAGTTGTGGCTCACGGGCCTAGTTGCTCCACCGCATGTGGGATCCTCCCAGACCAGGGCTCGAACCCGTGTACCCTGCGTTAGCAGGCAGATTCTCAGCCACTGCGCCACCAGGGAAGCCCTGAATTGAGGTTTTATTCTAATAAATTAATAATACATAAAAATTGGTATTTTTACCTTATTGTGAATTTTCCTCAGCTTCTTCTTACAGTATGTTAAGATGGGGCATTGCTCTGTAACCGATACAGGTGAAAGACAGGAATTTTACTACATCGCTGGTAGTGCTGATTCCTATGCCCTAGAAAACAGTTTAAGCTATTGGTCAGTTGAAAGACATTGATCCCTAAACATAAGCTCTTTAGCAAACATCCTCCCTATTGACTCAACATTGCTGCTCCGAAAGGCTCCACCATTTCCTGCTGCCTAAATGAATTTTTAATCAGCTCCACGCAGAGTGAACAAGCACAAACAATCGCACAATCTCCCTCCTTCTGTAGGCCAGGCCCTCCAAGCGCGGCAGAGAGCGGCCGCATTCACGCCAAGTAACAGCCCTGCTTCCCGTTCTCTCACCTGGGTTCACCATCAGCCTCAGCAGGGCCGGAGTGCCTCAGGTTGGTCCCCAGTAAAGGTCTCTGGGATGGAGATTTGCAGGCAGGACGTTCTGAACTTGGGGAGTGCGATTGTGGTTGGACAGAAGGAAGCACCATACAGTCACCTCAAAGGCTTCCACCTGGAGTTCCGCAGCTGGAACGGCTCTTCAGAATTATCCCGTTAGGGCGAGGGGGCTGGGCTTTATATCTATCTGCTGAGAGGTCGTGGGCGGGGCGGGGCGGGGTGGGCGGGGGAGGTAGGACCTTGGGCTAAACAGCTCTCCCCAGCTGAGGATAATTCTCATTGAGCAACTCAGCTGAGCGCCAGTATTCGCCAAATCTCCTAGGAAATTGAGTGCCTCGGTCCTGAAGGGGGGATGTGGGCGCACAGCACAGCCTCCACTACAGGGCCTTCTTGACTTTCCCTGTACCTCTCAGCTTTTTTTCCCGAGCTGAGAGGTCAAACACCTTCAAGTACACTGCTCAGCTTTGGTATTTAACCTTTCACGCAGAACTCTCATGTCACACGTAGATAACATTTCCTTTCTTCCAAGCACATCACCCGAATTCACAAGCCAAATATCAGGGAACATGGCTGCAAAATTATGTTTCTACCAAGACCCTCAAATGTATTATTCAAATAAATTAGAAAAAAATTTTCACATTTTTTAAAAAAAAGAAAACCTTATGTAATCCACGAACTAACATTACATCATGTTCCCTTGCCACTTTTTACCTATAGTATATGAAAAACTTAGAGATTACAAGGGCATTTTGCAATGAGTCAAAAAATGGATTGTAAAATTACTCACGTGTTCTTCAGTAATAACTACCTCCATAAAAATAGTGACTATCATTTGTATAGTGCTTCAGTGTTTACAAAGTACTTTCGTATCAACAACTTGCTGAGTCTTATCGGAGGCAGGAATTATTATGAAGACTCTGAGGCTTGGAGAGGTGAGGTAAGCCATGCCTCTGTCCAGAGCTGGAGGATGCTGGGAGTCTGGTGTGTCTCCAGAGCCCTCCTCCCTCCCCTTCCTCAACCCCCGTCTCCCCAGCTCCACCACACCCTCACCTGGTCCAGGCTCCACGCTCATTCTCTGTTGATACGCTGTAAACACCCACACTCCCCAACCAAGATCTTCTCTCCCTGGGAAGGACCTGTGTCCTCCTTCATCTTTCTCTACTTATCTTTATTGAAACCTGCTCTCAGCTGGCTGTCCCTGGGAAAGGGACTCATAATCTATTTCATACCAAGCTACTAATGCCCAGCAATGGTGAGTAAACTGCTTTCTCCACCCATCCCCAGTTATATATTATCCCCAGGTATCTGTATGTATGCTGATTATCATTATATTATATCATCATTATATATGATATACAATATATATATATACCCTCAGGTGTATCTGCATTTTAACAAGATCATATTGTAGTGGATATGGAACAAGTTAATGAGGAAGATATTTTGGAGAGAGAGGATCTTTCCAACTGCCTGCCCCCACCCCATTCATGTTATTTTACTGCTCTGTTGATGAACATCACTCATGTAGAGCACTGGACTTGGTGTCAAAAGAACTGAATTTGAGTCCCTGCTCTTGGGTAGGTACTTAACTTTGCCCACCTTGACCTCCTCGCCATCTAAGTGAGAATAGGAATTGATGTTTCACTTTTCAGGGTGACTGGGGGGACCAACAAAAATCTCAGTATTATAGCAGTTTTGTTAAACTCTGTGGCTAGAGGAATTTGTAGTTGGAGATGGTCCAAGGGTGATGCCAAGAATTCACTGCCCCACGGGCCTCACACCACTGTCCACCCAGGAGGTTCCCCTGGTGCACACGAGCTACACAGCAGAACTAATATCAGCTGATCCTGGTGACCAACTCTTCCCTATATGTAGAGTGGTCATTACATGTTTTACTTTGACTTGTCCTTGAATGTGTGACAAGGCTCATATCATTGAAGGCATTTCTCCCCACAGCAATCCATTTTTTAAATGCAATCCCTGCCATGAATGGTGTTTTGTGACACTGGGGGAGGGGAAGGTGAGTACTTTCCAGAACAAAGAAGGTAGGAAAAAAAGGTGTGGGGGGATATGACATAGGGACCCTTTTGCCAGGGAGAGAGCAAAATATAGATGAGGTGATACTAGGGTTCAGATGCTGCTGGTCTTTGCGGCTAAGTGTGTATGGCGATGGGGATTGGGGGTGGGGTGAGATTCTAGAAAGTCCAGAGAAAGTGAAGAGGTTAATCGGCTGTCCTTCTCAAACACAGGTGTCCAGAGTAGGAGAGAAGAGGTAATCTGGAATATTTAGGGGACGGGGGGATAGGACAGTCCCCCCGTGCTTCCCTGTGTTGAGTGCAACACGGAAGGGATCTTGAAGTTCTTAGGCCACAGGGAAGGCGGCTGAGCATGCTGGCTGGGACTCAAGGGCTAAGGTGGAGGCAAAGCAACCCTCTAGCAGAAGGCTGAGAACGGGCTGTTTGAGCTGCCTGCTGGGATTCACAGCCAGGCCTCAGTGGAGAGGCACATGGTAAGAGGCAAGTGAAGGTTCAGTCAGACAGGACTCAGTGTGCTTGGGCCACCCTGAGAGAGGAGATCACAGGTTATTCCAGCCTAGAACACTTCAAGAGAGGACTCAGTGAGGGCGGAGGCCACTGTGGCCCACACATCAGTGGAAATAAATTACAGCTGCTTTAGGGGCAAGGAAAAGTCCCCAGAGATGGGTGGCACTTGGGCCAAGAGTCCTTACTCCAATGCCAAGCTTCTCCTTGCACTTAGATTGTATCTCAGAAGGAATAAGGGGAACCTCTGAAGGAGGGAAACAGTCCAGATGGGGAGTTCAAAATTTAAATTGATTATCTATCTAAAACGAGGCAGAGGAGATTCAACTATGTTCCGTTGGCAAGTTTAACTCTCCTCACCATCAATGGGAAAGAGGCATTGCAAGGAAATTTAGGTCCTTGGAATGCAGAATTTCCCACTTTTGCTTTTTTTTTTTTTTACATCTGAGACACAGTACATGCCTCAAATGGATTTCTTTACTATAGATGAGAAAAGCAGCCTACCTTTAACATTCTGGCAAATCCCAACCTTAGAAAATACAACATTAATAATGCAGAAGATCATTTTTAGTTCTCTAGTATAAGCAGTTTCTCTATAGTAACTTCACTGTATTCCTTGAGGATGTAATTATTATCCATCATCTTGTTATGAATAGCCAACAACCAAGTCTGCAAGGGACTGATGCCAGGAACAAGATTTGACAACTCCCAACAAGCTAATGATTTCTAAGTCCTTCCATCCCTTGACCATCGTGGAATCTGACAGAGATGTTGTCAGTGTGACGGGAGGCTAGGGAGGTGTCTGTCTTCCCAGTTACTGCCTCCCTTCACTCCTTAACAGCTGAGATGTGAGGAAGTAAAGGCTACACAAGGGGAAGCGTCCTACAGCTATACATAGGCTTCCACATGGAAGTCATTATTCTTTGATAAGGTCACATTCAACAGGAGTTTAAAGCAATGACCCCACTCAGATCTTCTAAATAGAGTGACAGTCAGCTGTCTTAGAGAGATTCCATAATCTGAGACTCAGAGGCTGTGAACCTTCAATGCACTGGGTGCTGGGAGTGATGGACAAGTCAGGGTTTGCATCTTTATTGACCTTTTCCCCCCAATTGGATCCTTAAAGGCCAGATTGACTCTGCATCTAAATTAGCTGCTGAAATCCCTTTTTGTCAAATCATCTCTAATTAATGATATGGCAATACACACACCTATTCTTTCTGTCTGGGTGGGGGGCAGGGAACTACAATTTATTGAGTACTCACCATTTGCCAGGTATTTTGCCAAGTATTTTACGCATTCCTTCATTTAATTCTAAAGATTAGGCACTGTTGGTATTAATTATTTTTTCAGAGGCTGAAACGGAGAGATTGTGGCTTGCTCAAGGTCATTCAGATAGTAAAGGATGGAGCAGGAATGTAACTGCCTGTTCTGTCCTCTACTTCTTTAGTAGGAGCTCATTTTCTCACTACTCTGTAGTTTCCTTAACTATTTGTGGTATAAATTTAAGTGCATCTTTCTTTCTCTTTGATGACAGCCTTCCTGATACACTAGTCTAAGTATTTGTATAACTCTTTCTCACATGTGTTCCAAGGAATGGCTGCCCTTTTGTGCACACATAAAACATAGCAGTGAGTAGACCATTAGCAAGTGTGAGACCTAGTTCAGTAAAAATCAAGTACTAAGATGATGCAGACAAACTAGGAATGCTGAACCAAACACATAATTTAAAAAATGCGAAACAATGCTTACAAAAAAGGGAGAACTATCCAGATACCAGAAATAAAAAGGAAACTAAAAAGCAAAGATCTAAGCAACCGTGCTTATGCCTCATCCTCTTTAAGATGACATTGGGAGTAAGTTCAAGGAATGCAGAAGGTTTCGTTTCAGTAGATGCGGCCCTCGGCCCAAGACTTCACTTGGGTGGAACTGAGATTTCAGCATAAATGCAGGATCCTCAAATAGCTGTTTATTGCAGATATAACAGAGAATGAAAGGATGGAATAGAAAAAAACGATGCCCACTGGCTTAGCTTGCCTGCCAATGCCTAGGCTCTGGATGGGAAAAAAAGTCTCTACAGGAAACTAAAACCTTAAATTGAACATCTTGTGGGTTGAAGAGTTAAATTTATACTAATCCCGTAATCCAGGATCCACCAAGCTAAGAAATTAACATAAAATGGCAGGTGCAAACACAAAGCCATCCTGAAGGAACATTGCCCCAAACCAAGTTGTATGGAGCTTCTGTAGGGAATGGGGAATAAAAAAGAGGAGTAGGGGTAAGAAAATCCAACACACTGGGGCAGTAGGGCCTCTAGGACTTGAAATACAAACCAGCAATTTGACAGGGTACATAACACAGATATATTTAAAATAATTTAAATAATTAGGAACATAAAAGTGAATCAAGGTCTTAAGAGAAGAATAAGTGGCTATGAAAAAATTCAAAATAACAAAATAGAAATTCTAAGAATAATAATTTAAAACTACAGTCATTAAAATGAAAACTCAGTGGATGGTTAAGTAGCAGACTAGACTTGCTGAAGGGAAAGTTAGAAGCAAGAAAACAGATTTGAAGAAATTATCCAGAATATACAGCACAGATAAATAAATAGAGGGGAACTAGTAAAGAGCTTTAAAATTTTGGAACACAGAATAAAAGGTTTATTCAATAGAATTTCAAGAACAAAAGAATATAGAAAATAAGAGAAAGGCAATATTTAAAGAGATAGTGTCTGTGAGTTGATAAAAGACCTAAATCCTTAGATTTAAAAGCACAACAAATCCCTGAAAGGATAAATAAAATCTTACATCTTAACACATCAGTGTGAAATTTCAGACCACCATGACAAAGAAAAATTCTTAAAAGCAACCATAGAGAAAATGATAGATTATCTACAGAAGAAAACCAATTTGAAATAGTACAGATTTCTGAAAATCAACAAGGAGGCTAAGAGTCAGTGGAATGCTAGCTTTAGAGTATTGAGAAAAAATAACTGGAGGTGTAGAATACTATGTCCAGCTAAAGTAAAATAAAGATATTTTCAGGAAAAGACTGAAAGAATTTCACTTCAAGACCCTATAGAAAGACCCTATAGATAGATAAACAAACTACTGAAGGATATACTTTAGGAGAAGGAAATTGAACACAGAAAGAAGAAATACATTGAAAGTAGCAACAGTAAACCAAAAAAATAAACATGGATAAATATAAATAACCACTGACTACATAAAATAACAGAAATAATAATGTTTAGTTTGGGAGGACAAACAAGCAAAATGGCCAGAGAAGGTTATTGGAGTTGAGCTCATTCTAATGTCCTTATTTTGTTCAGAAGAAGGATAGAAAATATAATAGGCAAACTGGTAGAGGAAAAAAGAAGAAGGAAATGACTTATTCCATAGAAGGCAAGAAACAAAAAAAAAGAAGTAAAGAAAAAGTATGGTAAACAGAACAAAATAAGATGGTAGAAATAAATCTAAATCAATAATCATAGTAAATGTAAATAGTCTAAACTTGCTAGTCAAAAGAGCTTACTATTTACTTTTTTTGAATACTATATTATGAATACTACATTTTGTTGTAAGAGCTACAAGAAGAACTTGAAGGCTCAGAAAGGTTGAAGGTAAATGGATGGAAGAAGATAAGTAAATACCAATGTTTGGAAAGCTAGTGTAGCTGTATTAGTACTATACATGCTAGACTTTTAGACAAAATGCATTTAGGGAATAGAGGGGG
The DNA here is from genome assembly GCF_003031525.2 of Neophocaena asiaeorientalis asiaeorientalis. Lineage (NCBI taxonomy): Eukaryota > Metazoa > Chordata > Mammalia > Artiodactyla > Phocoenidae > Neophocaena > Neophocaena asiaeorientalis. Next base: position 2,643,208 of record NW_020174149.1, on the reverse strand, counting down.
GTCATTGCATAATGGTGAGAAAATTCAGTCTTTCCTGACTCCATGGTCCAGCTCAGCAGTTCTCCATGCTGCCTGCCCCTTATGACCATAGTGATTATATAAAATTAAAAAGCAGAGTAGAATTTTACTGAGAGAATGATAATATAATGATTTAAAATCCCCAGAGGTAGTCAAACTGGCCTGGGTTGGAGTTCTAGCTCCAGCGCTTACCAGCTTTGTTGCCTTGTTTCATTTCACCTCTCTGTACCTCAGTTTCCTCATCTGTAAGATGTAGCCGAGCCATACTTGCATCTCATGTTTTGTATGAGGATTAAAAGAATTACAGTAAATAAAGGGCCAGTTTATAGCAGCTTCTCAACAAATGTTAGCTCTCTCATATCCTATTTCTTATCACAAAAAACAAAACCTGCAAAACTTATAACTTCAGAAGGCAAATCGCTATTTAAGATTTCAAGTTGAAATCATTTTTCTTATAAAGAGTTAACTACCCATGAAATTAAATATTTAGGCATTCACGGAACCAATGTGCTCATAACGTTAGAAAAAGAAAGTGGCTGGTCTAGAAATTACAAGACATTCTTAATGTCTTCACAGCGGATGTTTTTTCTATCATGGGAATATTTTGAAATCACCTTTTACAGTTATCTAGAGAGAATGGTGTACTGTGAGGTCAATTAGGAAAATAGCATGAAGTTGAGTGTTTGTATTCAGGTGTGTAAACGCTGGTGGCTGGTTGAGATGCTCACTTGTAAAGTAGTTTGGCACTCAGAGCATATTTTCCCTTAAAACAAGATCACAAATAGTGATTTCTTTCCCAAGTGGGGTGACCAATTGCCCTGGTTTGCCTGAAACTGAAGGGTTTTCCAGAATGAAGGACTTTCAGTGCTAAACCTGGGAAAGCCCTGGGAAAACAAAGAATGATCAGGTACCCCACAAGTCCAACACCCCAAAACTGATCTGCCTGTGTCAGTCACAACGTTGGGAGCCCTTCGTGAGAAGCCAGCTCTGCTGAGTGCCAGAGTTTCCCCTGTTGCACTGCTGGGCTCGGCACTTGATCTCTGACAGTTGCCTGAGCCCCTGGGTACTGATGTTACTCTGGGGTCTGAGTGTGAGAGAAAAGAGAAATATCTCCTCTCTGTTACACTTTGTCATTTAGATCCCAATGCAGCCTGTCCTCTGCCTAGAATATCACTTCTTCCAAAAACATGGTACTTTTAGGTTTGTGTACTTACTCTTCTCCTGTTGTTGCCCAAACAAGTCCCTCATTTTCAGGGTGGAGGATGGGCATTAACAGAACATCAGAAGCTGTCCTATCCTCTCCACAGTCTTGAACCTCTCATCCCACCTCTCATTCATATCAGCTCAGATAATCAATGCTGACTCCGAGATGGATGGCCAATCACCACTTCCCCAGAGAGCTATCTCAGAATCCCACCGGGAGCTTGCTTGGGGACCTGCACAGCCTCTTTTCTAGGAATATAACATAGTTAATAATGACCTTGAGATCCGCATTAGTAAAGAGCAACCTACTGAACTGCCATTCACCACGGTCCACTCTTAATAACACCCCCCTCTCCCTACACACCCTCGTGGAAATGTTTTCAGCGTCTCCTGTTCTTTCACAGCACTTGCTTTATGTTTCTGTTTAAACCTTGATCATGATCTGCCTTGTAGTGCAGTCGCTTAAGCATATGTCTATCTCCTTCATAAATTGCAGGTCTTTAAGAGCAGAGAAACTGTCTCACTCATCTTTAGACAACTCTTAGAACCTTGCAGAGTGCCTGTCGCAGAGAGACTATTCAGTAAATATCTCAGGAACTGATAAGATCCTCTGGACTTCAGAAACTCATCAGGGATCAGCTGGCTCCATTATAACTTGGTCAATAATTCAGTCTATTAGGAGGAATGACTATATTAAATTTGTTCTGCCAACATTGCTTATTCTTGCATTGAAATTCACAGACTGCTAAATTGAAATTTAGCAGGTCACTGTGGTGTGAAACGACTTGTCAGTGACAGAGAAGATGAAGAAATCACAGTAAATAAAATTCAAATTATTCTAGGTAAACTTTAATTGAAAAATCATTTGAACGATGCTGTTCTCTCTAGTAGGTAATACTCAAATAGTAAGGTGTTACTGAGTGAGCAGAAAGGGTAGAATATACTTTGATATTCTACTCAAAGGTTCTCATTTCAACGTTAAATTGCCTTATAATATCATAGTATAGCAGCCAAATTAATGAGTCAAGTCAGACTTCAAATAAATACACTGAACAAATCAAGTTTCAAACTCAATTAACTTCTAGGAAAAAGAAGAATTCTGAAATTAGGACCAAATGGGAGGAATCTGTGTCTTGTAGATAAAACATTTTTTTAAAGGCTCAAATCCTTTACAAGTTTAAATATGAAAATAATCTGCCTAAGGACAAATTAGAGTCACCCCAAAGTAGAGTCAATACATTAGTAAGATGTGTTATATGCCAATATGACATACTTGTAATATGTCAACACATTAGCAATGTTAAGTGTTAAAAAATTGCGAGAACTCCAAAATTATCATTAAACTCAAAGCCAGGGAAAAATTTGTAGTGACCTAGAGGTATTTCAGAGAATCTGGGGACCACAATATTCAAGGTTGAAATAAAAGTTCTTTTTGAAGTTGATACTAAAGGTAATTTAAGATGACTCGAACTTCTAAGATGATTAGAAATTAGTCTATTGACCAACAACTCTGAGAGCATCAGGAAGCTGTGGTTAAATAAACTCCTGTACTTTTGTCAAGGCCCTGCATAAATGGTACCTACACCTCCTGAAAGGATGACAGAGAATCCTTTGAGGTTGTTCACCAAACATCCCATTGGTGCTGGCTCCTCTGGGATCACTCCCAATCCTCACAATCAACTGCAGGCTGCACTGTCCCTCACTGCACACCTACTATGTGTCAGGCAACCAGGCAGCTACTATCCGCGCTGTCACCCTGCTCCCGTGATTGCAAAGCGTTTCAATCCTGCAGCATCAGAACAAGTTTAAATGGATAACTCTTACTCAGCACATTAAAAAATGAGCCTGGATGACATACAATTAATCATACGTTATTCCACTCCGATTTTAAAAAGAGAAAAACATTCTGTGTGATTTCACTCTGTGATAATTTTTCTAATAGGCAGAAGAAAAGGCAATCATTTAGTTGTGACACTATCATAATCCTCCAACCCATGAAACACAATAAAAGAATATTCCACTGAAACATCTCACTCGAAAGGCTGTGTTCTTTTATGATGATGGAAAATGTATCTGATGACATCGTAACTGATTCCAATGTTCTGCATAGAGGAGAAAAAACATATTCCGTTGTATACACAGTAATAAGTAACCATCTAAGCATAACGCATGTGTATTAGAAAGAGGGGAACAATTATCTACCCTCACGTTTGCTTTCCTGCCATCAGGGCACGAGGAGGCTGTGTGTGGGCCTACCTTCGGACAGCCATCTTTGCTTAGTGGGAAGAAGATTCATACCATGGTGTGGAAGTCCCAAACAAGTGCTGACCTTTCCTTCTCTTTATATCTGCTCCTCTGTCCAGACCCTTATCTGGCAGGGGAAAGAGGCTGGAAGGCGTTCAGGCAGCTAAAATATTGCAAAAGAGATAGCGCGGTGCCTCCTTCCTGAATTAGGGAGTGGAACCAACCCTAAAAACAGTTATTCTCTGAACTTGTAAGTTTGTCCCTAAGATCATGACTAAGAACTCTCAGGCTGAGAAGCTGAGTCCTGATTTGGCCAAATGAATACTATTGTTAGAGGGGCTGGTTTTCCCCCAGAGCCAAGTCTATAGGAAGAACAGGTGGGACTTGAGGGGAGGGAATGCCTGGGAGAAAAGGGTTGGGGGTGGTCATGGGACTCGACTTCAGCCCACATTGGATTCTCCCTTTAGAATAGTAACCCAGTGGTCCAAGCCTAGCACACAGTCAATTACAAAGACTAGGAATCAATAATTAAAAACTCCTCAAAATACGTCTTGCTCTCTCATACCTGCAGATCCTCTACCTTACACCCTTCATCTGGCAGTTGGTGCTCTGCCTTCGAACCTCCACTCAAGCACCGGTAGCTCCAGCAAGTTTGGCCTGCCTCCTCCAGTCTCACCAGCCTGGGGTGGGTGCCCCTTCATAGCTCCTGTAACACCTCCTGCCCACCTCCTGTTAGAGAGGGCGGAGGTATCTCTTCCCCTGAAACAGTGGATCACAGCTTTGAGCATATTGAATTCAAAGGACTTAAGTTTTAGTCTTGGCCAGTAGAGGCTTCTGGCTGTTCCTCCTGTGTTCTCTTTTACTATCTCCCCCTGCATGGAATGAAGCTGCTATCCTGATTGATTCTTGAGACCACATTGCATGCGGACTCTCAACCACTGCGCCACCAGGGAAGCCCAATGGGCAGGGATATTGTCCAGAAGGTAACACGCATTCACGAGCGTCCCTTCTCTTCCCCCCTCTGCTGCTGGACGTGGCAGGCTGCCTCTTCCTGTCTGTGTGCTGTTTGCGTAAGTGGATTTGTGAGACTGCCACACACCTCACTATTCCTGCCGCTCCCCACCAGGGTGCTGAGGTTTGGTATGGGGGCTGGGCTACCCTAGAGGTTCAGGCCTCAGCCAGGTGCTCTGATTCAGCTTAGGGCAGCCCTGTCTTTGGCTTCATTGGATACTTGCCCATCTGGTACTTTGTTCTCCATTTGCCAATTGATTGTTAAATCTATAGCTCCTTTGTCAGGAAACTGCAAAGGGAGGCATGATGAGTGGAAAGGAGGCCCCTAACATCCCCAAACTCTAACACTCCCATCTCTGTACTTCCAACGATGCACTAATTATCTGTCTCCCTCACTGGAGGGCAAATTCCCTGAGAAACTATTACTGATCTTTGTATGCCCAGTGCTTAGTGCAATGTCCAACAGGTATTAGGTGCTCGAAAAATGCTAAGTGTATGAATGGATGAATGGATGAGTGAGTTTGGCCATTCTTGGACCTGCTTCACTGATCCGACCCTGGCCACTCTGCAAGCTGATCCACCTCTGTGTCGAGCTCAGCTGGTCACCTCACCCAGAATGTCCTCAATCCCAGCTCAACATTCATGTTCTCTTTGAAGACCTTTCTAGCTAATTCTACCCACACTCATTTCCATTTCTAAATGCCTTTTGTACGGTTTAGTACTTTGTTATTCTCTAATTTGTTTTAAGTGTGCCACGATTATGTTGTTAACAAGGTTATATATGACCTAGTCTTGACTTACTTCTTCCACGAGACATCATCGGGCAGGGGAAAGTTTGAAATTAGAGCAGCTGCTGTCAAATCCCCCTAACCTGAATGCAGTGGGGAAAGTCACTTACTTTCCCTGGGCCTCAGTTTCCTCACCTGTGAAAATGGCGGGAATAATCCTCTGCTTGAATGTGTCATGAGCACTGAAAGGATCAAAATGAAAACACAATGGCGCCTACAAAAACACATACACAATTTATACCTCTTAGAATGTTGAATAAAGCTAGGATCAGACGAGAGCTTCATAAATTCTCATACATTTACTTGATAATGACTATGTTGCTCACAGGCATTTCGTTAACGAAGGTTGAATTATTCTGACTGTAACTCTCGCAAGGATTATCATTATTATTTGCAATGATATATGGGTGGTTTGGTGCCTTTAAACTCATTCCAAGAAGGGTTATCAGGCTGAAAATGTTTCAGAAGTACGACTACGGAATCTCTTGGAATGCAGTTGTGCGATTTTTTTTTTTTTTTTTTTTACCATTATTGTATTTCTTAAAGTGAATTTCTGTTTCTCAGGGATGTCTTAGTCCACTCGGGCTGCTATCACAAATTACCATAGACTGAGTGGCTTAAAAACCACACAGATTTATTGCTCACAGTTCTGGAGGTTGGAAAGCCCAAGATCAAGCACCAGCAGATTTGTTGTCTGGTGAGAGCTTGCTTCCTGGTTCATAGCCAGCATCGTCCTGCTATGTCCTCATATGATGAAAGGGATGAGGGACCTCTTTGGTTCCTTTCATAAGGGCACTGGAGAAACATCAGAATGCTTTATAAACAAAGAATATTTTGTATACCATACAATTCCCTAAGTCATGGTGCGTATAGGGTTTTTGTAAGCAGTTTTAAGACATCACATATAAATATTTGTGCATATTTTTTACGGTGTGGTTCAAAGTACAAATATAGGATGAGGCCCATTTTCTTTGATTTAGAAATTACACATAAGAATCTAATACTAAGCCTATGCAAATAAGTACGTGGAGGGAGTATAATAAGTGAAGGAGAGGGGAAGTTTAATAACCTTTAGCTAAATTAATTCTCATACCCCATGTTGTGTGAAAAGGTAATCATCCTGCTCGGTGTGTTTCTGTTTATGACGCAAATTCTCGGAGTGGTGGCCTAAGTGAATGTGTAGATCTGAGCTGTCTGATGTGGTAGCCACTGGAAACACGTGGCTATTTAAGATACACTAAAATGTAAAACTCCGCTCCTTATTTGCACTCCCTACATTCAAGTGCTCAAAAGCCAATGTACCTAGTGACTACTGTATTCAACAGAGGACATACAGGACATTTTGCAGAAAGTTCCTTCAGACATCAGTCCTTTCTGCTGACAGCCTAGGCTAACAAGGTTAGCAAGAATTCCATATGAATGGGGGAAAAAGTTCAGCAAATTGTTAGAAATTAGCATTGCCCTGCTCTGTGTTTCCAAATATGTCTGTTGTTCACACACACCCACACACACACCCCCCACAGCTGTGTCTTGGTTGTCATAAATCATATCTTTATATCTTCCATAGGCACTGTTTTAATATTGGTGAAACAAACCTTGAATCTGCTACTTGAGGGAGATTGTGATTTCATGAATAACTTCAGATAATTCTTACTACTGCAACAGCAGATTTTGCATTGAGGAGCATACACTTTTGAATGCGTGGTACTTTATTTAAACACACATATATACAATGTCGACAAAAGGAAATTCTGCAGAGGTGAGCAAAGGGGCTGCATGCATTAGGAGGACCGGCAGACTCTAGTTTTACAGGATGAAATAGGGGTTGAAAAATAGGCAAAGACCGGAGAGCAAGTGTCATTTCCCATCACCACATAGAAGGGTCTTCCAGCCTGTCAAACACAAGAAGCAAAGCACGTAAGAGAAGCTTCCCAACTTCCTGGGAGCCTTGCAAGAGTGAAACATTCAGTTCTGAACTGAAAGATGATCAGAAGCTGTTGAAAAGTCTGCTGTTGACATTCTAAATAGGAGGCCATGTAGAATATCAGAGCGGGAGACAGTGGTATAATGGACAGAGACCCAGCTGAGTAGTTTTCATGCATGTTACCGAGAGTCTCAGGCAAATCTCAGAGGGAGTATTTAAAAGGCTCTGTATTTATCAAAGTAGCCAAAGAACCCTGCAATATTTCTGAAGATCAAAACTATAGGAATCACATGAAACTGTAAAAAAAACTTACTGTTATTCAACTCTGAATATGCTTCCTGTATTTTCCTGCAAGGCTTTTTATGTAGTAAGGTAACATTTATTAGACTATAAAGAACCCTTTTAAATAAAGTAGCATTCACAGGCAACTTCAAGGCTGTCAAGTTTTGTCTCCTTCTAAGTACACATGATTGAGGCTGTCAATCAGAGTACAATTAACTCTATTTCATGCACCAACCGTGGGATGCTTGGCCACAAAACAAAGAGCAGAAGCAAGACAGTAAGTCGGTCTGGATGATTATATATTTCTAACCCTAAGTAGATATAGCATATCCTAAACTTTTTACGGTGGCAAACATCATATGCCTATCAATGAAACATTAAAAAGTATGTATTGCTTAGTATGTGAAAACCACCCTTATGAGTTTTCCACCTGCTTCCCTTGCATTTGATGTTCAAGTCTTGGCTGGTACCGCCAGGGACAAGAGCACTGGAGTTTTATTTCAGTCCAAATTGGTGTTTCCTTCAGAGAGAACAAACCTGACAACTCTAGACTTGCACCTTCACCCTGGCTGGCCATTTCACAGGAGAACAGAGGGAGGGTGGGAGGGGAGGCGGGTGGCTCAGAGGGTCGTCGGCTCATCCTCTAGGGAGAACCCAATGAAGAGTGACAACCAGTCACACGTGCTGAGCAAGTGTTCTAGTGACCTCTTCTGGGGAACTTGGTTCTTGATGTTGTAGAGCTCTGGGTTTAAGGCGGACTAGCTAGCACAGAACTGGATAAACCATATGCCATGTGATCTTACTGGTGGGTAGGGGCAGGGGGCCTGGGACAGAAGAGTCAGTTATGGAAACGGAGGAGGACCAGGCATCTTTTCACCCACAGTCTTCGCTCAGGAGGACCCCAGCCCAATGTCTGACACCTAGATATTAGAGGGCACCCTTCCTAAGGCAGGTCCACACGCCAAGAAAGCCCCAAGGCTCCAGACAAGCCCCAAGAATAATGTCATTCTTGTTCATTCATTGAATGTGATAAATTATGATGTGACATCAGTTGAACTAAAACATGTCAAAAAGTAAGCAGGAGTACCCCTCGATTTATCTACAGCTTCGTGTAAAACCAGGAAGACTGGAGTGACAACCAGAAGGGGCATTTCCTAGGATGTGTAGATCCTCCACCTAGGGTATAACAACTAAAGATGACCTCAGCCAAAGATGGAGAGTTGGTCATTTCAATGTAGAGATGGGCTGCTTACCCTATGCTTCCACAATCTAAGCCAGTGAGAAATTCTCTATAGAGTAATTTCTGAAGTTAAAGTCACTCATATTTAAAATTTCAAAGGAGCATCAAATAATTTGAGCCAGAAAGTATGACCCCACAGCAGTTTAGAGATTTGCAAATGAGTGTGTGAAGAGAAAGGTCCTCCCTGCTCTGTTCCCCATCCCTCTTTCTGTCCAAATCCTACCTGGTCTAGAAGACCCCATTCCAAACGCCTCCTCCCAGCAGTCCTCTCTGATTTCCCTCTCCCGGGTACCTGAACTCTGCAATAATGTCCCCACACAAGCGTTTTCATACCTAGTTCTGGGAACGTTTTCCGTGCTTTCTCTCATCAAGAGGTCTGAAATCAGTGTCTCAGGGCTAGATCGTTTTCCGTATCTAAAAGAAAAAGCGGGGTCGGGGAGAGTAAAAGTCCTTTAAAGCAAGTTTGGAGGAACCATAAAAACCTTTAGGAAAAGAAAAGATTTGTGGTATTAAATATAAAAGTTATTTTCAGTTGATCATGTGCTAACGAGTAATCTAGGTGAATGAAACATACATGATATAGAAACATCATAAATATGATTTCAAATTATATATATATATAAATTTTGCTTAAATACTTAATAGGTAACTTAGCAGATTATATAACCCAACCAAAATTCCTAGTCAAATTCTTGCCTTTTTATATTATCACAAACAATACATATGTATAGTTTTATAACTAGGTGACTGGAAATAAATTTAAATACATCGAAGTATGATTTTAAATGTTTCCATAATTAGATAATTGGCTTACAGTTCTGATGATATACATCAGTTTAAATCAAAGAGACCAGATGATATTTCAGAAACAGGTCTATGAAAAACTCATCAGACTGAAGTTCTAGACTCACCTGTGTCTCTGAATCTCAGTTCTCCCATTTGTAAAAATAAAATCATAACTCCTGCTTAGACTGGAGTCTTGATGAATATCCAATGTAAGTCACAATGCTTTGAAAGTGACAGAGCGATACACAAGAATGCACATTACTGCTGTTGAAATGCACCCATTCTCACAGCTGCCAACAGATCCTGAGTCCATATTTATTTGGGGTGCCAAAAGCTAAAAGCCTGCTCTCATGCTGCGGTTTTAATCTGCCCTGAAAATATGAAGGAATCCTTCTGGTCCATGGAAATGTTCTTGGTCTCAGCAGGATACGGACAGGGCGATATATGAATTCAAGGTTATGTTCTCCTGCCAGGGTAGTATATGCTGCTGGCTCCAGGTAAGTGAGGACATTAGTCTGTCTGTCTGTCTCTCTCACTGCTAAAGGATCTGACAAGTCTACACCAAGTTGTATTTTTTGAGGAGTCTGTTTTTCCCTTTCTTAGAAAGGGCATTGGACATCAGCAGCTGCTTTTTTCCACAAATGAAAAATAAGCCTGGCATGGATTGATTAGCTAACAGATAAAACAGTGGAACAAAGCTGATGGAGGATATATGCTAACTGCCTATTGAGCACAGTTAAATCTAAATTCTGGGGAAAGATTTCCATTATTGCTCCTTTGCTGGAACTCAAGGGATGCAAATATAAAGCCATCTCCCCTGTCCCCATCATTTGTAAGATTTCCTCAAAGATTTTCTGGAGTTGTAGTATCAGGCTGCAGACTGCTGCTTATATGTATTTATTCTGTCCATCAGTTGATTTTCCTAATGCTAAAACTCTTGGGCAACCTTAACTCATTTATCTTCATCATACTTCAGTGAATTAAAGAACTGGAGAATATTTTCTCCTATTTACCATTAGAGAACCTAAGTCTGTAACAGCAGAATTTACACAGTCAGAAAGTGGTACCCAGAGCAGCACTGATGACTGTTCTTCCATCTCTAATTAATTCTGGATTATCCTTCTTCTCCACAATGCTTTAACTTTCAAAGATAGCATCTCTAGGGAAAAGATTTTTAAACCTGACCGCATATTAGAATCACCTGGGGAGCTTTTAAAATCACTGTAAAGCCCAGCCCCGTGCCCCACCCCCCATGGGGAGATTCTGATTTAATTCACGAGTTCATTAAATATACTGATGCTGCTGTTACAGCAGCATCAGTATATTTTAAAAGCTCCCAGGTGATAACAATGAGAGACCAAGAGGGAGAAACTCTAGTCTAGGGCTGAGTTTCTCAATCTTGGCACTGTTTACATTTTGAGCGGGATAAGTCTTTGTTGTCAGGGGCTGTCCTAGGCATTGTAGGATGTTTAGCAGCTTCCCTGGCCTCTACCCGCTAGATGCCAGTAGCACCTTCCCACCCCACCACTATGACAAACGAAAATGTCTCCAGACATTGCCCAGTGTTTTGGGGAGCATAAAGTCAGCCCCAGTTGAGAATCACTGACCTAGGAGACTGTATAAATAAAATGTGGTAGATCAATGCTCTAGAATAAACGATGCCACCTATGGAAGCGATGAACCAGGAGTATATGGCTTTAGAACATGAACTGAGTAGAAGAGGGGAGGAAAGAGAATGATATCACAGTACCATTTATGCCAAATTAAAACGTATGTTCACAAATGTAATTTTCAAAAATACAAACGTGCGTATGAGTGGATGTGTGCGGTGGGAAGATGATAAGAGTACAGAATGGAGGTGATGGGTGCAGATTATAAGCCTTTGAGTGTTTCTAAGATGGAACTTATATGAAGATGAGACAGAAAACTGCTTCAGGACCAACTCCTTCCCACCTAACCTGAATCTCATCCCTTTCCCTTATTTTTTCCTCATCAAGGGTGTTGAAGATCACATTGACTGCTGACAGTGGTGACAACATCCAAAGATCGATAGGAGGAGGGCTCCAATTTAATCATCACTAAAAAGGGGTTTTCATGAAATGTTCTTAGTTTCATGATCTGTAAAATGGAGATAATGATACTCACTTCAAAGCTTTGAGGTAAAGACTGAAGAAAATAATGCCTAGGAAAACATGCTGAAATACTAAAGCTTTATACAATAGTAAAGGTTTACAGCAATCATCTCTGAAAAATAAGTTTTACTGTATGCTATAATTAACAGACTAAATAACTAATAAAGGCTTTCCTAGAAGAAAAAAAACAATTTGTAAAAGTTCTTTTCTCTGGTCTGTCTGATAGCGTAAGCAAGAATTTGAAGCAATTAACTTTCTGAAAAGTCCATTAAGATATAAGACATTTTTGCTTTTCACTAATGAAAATTATCTGACTTTAGGCATCATAAACCAATACTATTTAATTCTGGCACTTTCGTATATTTCTGATTCTATATATATTGGTACTTTAAAAAAAGATTTTCAGGATGAAACAGCTTTCTGATGAAACAGAAAAAATGTTAAAAATTAAGAAATATAAATTCTCCCCACTTTGGATCCTTTCCAACTATTCCCTGAATATAGTAAAACAACAAACAAAAAAAACATTTTACAAAACGTAATTTAAATATGTTAAATAACATTAATCCTTGTAAAGAGCTCATTGTTTTTAGCTTATTAAGGTCATTTGATCTCAGTAATTAAAATAAGATACTGAGTGATTCAAAACTAAGATGAACCAATTTTGGAAACAAATTTTAAATCCTATGTTATTTGTAAAATATTTTAGATTTGATTTTTTGCTTAAGATCTGATGTTGAGAGTAAAATATGGCCTTTCATCTTAGCTTTCTGGGGCTTCAGAATAAAGATGAATGACAATTTCTCAGATTACATGTAATCCCTGGATTCACCCTAGAGTGAGCACACCACTGGAAATTTCTCCTTAAAAAAGCACCAAGTGGGCATTTCCTTTTCAGAACTCACCTGCTATGAAATGGGTAAAGTCTCACCATGTTACATCAACTATTTTCTTGCTAAATATCTACTTATTAGGAGCAGGATTGTCAAGTGAGGGGCTGAGACTGCAATAAAACACTGTACAGGAGGGAAAAAATAGTTCTATTTGTCTTTTCCTAAATACCGTCATTCACTTCGGTCTGGGAAGGTTGGAAAACCAGGCAATGTCTTTGGCGACTCAGCTGTTTCCTCCTTAGCTTGTGCTGTTGTTTTTCTAGATACCCTGCTCTCCCTTCTCCCTACAGCACCTCCCCGGTGCCCTCCCGACCCCTTTCACGGGGTACTTTCCTATCCAGGTTTCCAAACAGAACCCCCAACTGCTCTAAGAACAAAAAAGATAAGGGGGTGGGTGACAGGAGATGGCCAGCCACCCAGCCTGGGGAACCTGAGTTGGGGATCAGGATTTTGTAACTGTAGTTGCAGAGGGAATGTACTCAGTGCCCTGGTACTTACTGATAGCTGAGTATGTGCCCGATACTGTCCTACCCTGGGATACAAAGAAGAAAAAGAAAAGGTCCCTGTCTTTTGAAATCCCCACGATCTCCGGGTGTGCAAGCGGGACGGTCCCGGAGTCGTCTTTCTCACGTAGCCCACCTACCTTTGCCTGGTGATGAGATTGATGTAGTGTCGCAGCGCCGAGTAGTATCTGGCCAAGTCCTCCGCCGGCGCGTCCTCTCCGGGGTTGTCGGGCTTGGAGGGGTACGCCTCGGCCAGAGCGCCCAGGCACACGAGCAGGGACAGGGCGAGGGTCAGTCCGGACAGCCCCAGTCGCTTGCTACCCAGCATCTGCATACACCGAAGGGGCAGCGGAGGGGGCTTGGGGGATTCAGAGGATACACACTCCGCACCTCCTTCCTCTGGCCCCCGCGCCCATCCCGCTGCTACCACCCCTACCCCACGTCCACCCCCAGTCCGCGCTCGACCCAGTCACGCCGAGGGAAGCGGAGCGTGGCGAGCACCACCCTGCGGATTTAGGTCCAGATCTGCTCTGGCCCGGCCCCGCTGCTCCGCCCGAAAATTCTGAGCAACTTTGGTCAAGTAGCAGAGCCGAAGATCCCGCGGTGAGAGGCGCAGAGTTGGGGGAGGCGCCGGCGGCAGTTTAAAACACTTTAAAAAACAGATTAGAAGTTCCTGCCGCTGCGTGGAGGACTTATCCCTTTCCCACCCTCTTCCCCAAATCCCCTGTTAGAGGAAAGAAGTTTCTTCTTTTCTAGTTTTGGTCAGCCCGGCCG